>NW_028161291.1:0-50000 GCF_964263955.1 Coregonus lavaretus
GTTAGGACCATGCTAGGACCGTGTTAGGACCATGCTAGGACCGTGTTAGGACCATGCTAGGACCGTGTTAGGACCATGCTAGGACCGTGTTAGGACCATGCTAGGACCGTGTTAGGACCATGCTAGGACCGTGTTATGACCATGCTAGGACCGTGTTAGGACCATGCTAGGACCGTGTTACTGTTAGGACCATGCTAGGACCGTGTTAGGACCATGCTAGGACCGTGTTAGGACCATGCTAGGACCGTGTTAGGACCATGCTAGGACCGTGTTAGGACCATGCTAGGACCGTGTTAGGACCATGCTAGGACCGTGTTAGGACCATGCTAGGACCGTGTTAGGACCATGCTAGGACCGTGTTATGACCGTGTTAGGACCGTGTAAGGATTGTGTTAGGACCGTGTTACTGTTAGGACCATGCTAGGACCGTGTTAGGACCATGCTAGGACCATGCTAGGACCATGCTAGGACCGTGTTAGGACCATGCTAGGACCGTGTTAGGACCATGTTAGGACCGTGTTAGGACCATGCTAGGACCGTGTTAGGACCATGCTAGGACCGTGTTACTGTTAGGACCATGCTAGGACCGTGTTAGGACCATGCTAGGACCGTGTTAGGACCATGCTAGGACCGTGTTAGGACCGTGTTAGGACCGTGTTAGGACCATGCTAGGACCGTGTTAGGACCATGCTAGGACCGTGTTAGGACCATGCTAGGACCGTGTTAGGACCATGCTAGGACCGTGTTAGGACCATGCTAGGACCGTGTTAGGACCACGCTAGGACCGTGTTAGGACCATGCTAGGACCGTGTTAGGACCATGCTAGGACCGTGTTAGGACCATGCTAGGACCGTGTTAGGACCATGCTAGGACCGTGTTAGGACCATGCTAGGACCGTGTTAGGACCGTGTTAGGACCGTGTTAGGACCATGCTAGGACCGTGTTAGGACCATGCTAGGACCGTGTTAGGACCATGCTAGGACCGTGTTAGGACCATGCTAGGACCGTGTTAGGACCATGCTAGGACCGTGTTAGGACCACGCTAGGACCGTGTTAGGACCATGCTAGGACCGTGTTAGGACCATGCTAGGACCGTGTTAGGACCATGCTAGGACCGTGTTAGGACCATGCTAGGACCGTGTTAGGACCATGCTAGGACCGTGTTAGGACCATGCTAGGACCGTGTTAGGACCATGCTAGGACCGTGTTAGGACCATGCTAGGACCGTGTTAGGACCATGCTAGGACCGTGTTATGACCATGCTAGGACCGTGTTAGGACCATGCTAGGACCGTGTTACTGTTAGGACCATGCTAGGACCGTGTTAGGACCATGCTAGGACCGTGTTAGGACCATGCTAGGACCGTGTTAGGACCATGCTAGGACCGTGTTAGGACCATGCTAGGACCGTGTTAGGACCATGCTAGGACCGTGTTAGGACCATGCTAGGACCGTGTTAGGACCATGCTAGGACCGTGTTATGACCGTGTTAGGACCGTGTAAGGATTGTGTTAGGACCGTGTTACTGTTAGGACCATGCTAGGACCGTGTTAGGACCATGCTAGGACCATGCTAGGACCATGCTAGGACCGTGTTAGGACCATGCTAGGACCGTGTTAGGACCATGTTAGGACCGTGTTAGGACCATGCTAGGACCGTGTTAGGACCATGCTAGGACCGTGTTAGGACCATGCTAGGACCGTGTTAGGACCATGCTAGGACCGTGTTAGGACCATGCTAGGACCGTGTTAGGACCATGCTAGGACCGTGTTAGGACCATGCTAGGACCGTGTTAGGACCATGCTAGGACCGTGTTAGGACCATGCTAGGACCGTGTTATGACCGTGTTAGGACCGTGTAAGGATTGTGTTAGGACCGTGTTACTGTTAGGACCATGCTAGGACCGTGTTAGGACCATGCTAGGACCATGCTAGGACCATGCTAGGACCGTGTTAGGACCATGCTAGGACCGTGTTAGGACCATGTTAGGACCGTGTTAGGACCATGCTAGGACCGTGTTAGGACCATGCTAGGACCGTGTTAGGACCATGCTAGGACCGTGTTAGGACCATGCTAGGACCGTGTTACTGTTAGGACCATGCTAGGACCGTGTTAGGACCATGCTAGGACCGTGTTAGGACCATGCTAGGACCGTGTTAGGACCATGCTAGGACCGTGTTAGGACCATGCTAGGACCGTGTTATGACCGTGTTAGGACCGTGTAAGGATTGTGTTAGGACCGTGTTACTGTTAGGACCATGCTAGGACCGTGTTAGGACCATGCTAGGACCATGCTAGGACCATGCTAGGACCGTGTTAGGACCATGCTAGGACCGTGTTAGGACCATGTTAGGACCGTGTTAGGACCATGCTAGGACCGTGTTAGGACCATGCTAGGACCGTGTTAGGACCATGCTAGGACCGTGTTAGGACCATGCTAGGACCGTGTTAGGACCATGCTAGGACCGTGTTAGGACCATGCTAGGACCGTGTTAGGACCATGCTAGGACCGTGTTAGGACCATGCTAGGACCGTGTTAGGACTATGCTAGGACCGTGTTATGACCACGCTAGGACCGTGTTACTGTTAGGACCATGCTAGGACCGTGTTAGGACCATGCTAGGACCGTGTTAGGACCATGCTAGGACCGTGTTATGACCACGCTAGGAACGTGTTAGGACCATGCTATGACCGTGTTACTGTTAGGACCATGCTAGGACCGTGTTAGGACCATGCTAGGACCGTGTTAGGACCATGCTAGGACCGTGTTATGACCACGCTAGGACCGTGTTAGGACCATGCTAGGACCGTGTTAGGACCATGCTAGGACCGTGTTAGGACCATGCTAGGACCGTGTTAGGACCATGCTAGGACCGTGTTAGGACCATGCTAGGACCGTGTTATGACCACGCTAGGACCGTGTTAGGACCATGCTAGGACCGTGTTAGGACCATGCTAGGACCTTGTTAGGACCATGCTAGGACCGTGTTAGGACCATGCTAGGACCGTGTTAGGACCATGCTAGGACCGTGTTAGGACCATGCTAGGACCGTGTTATGACCACGCTAGGACCGTGTTAGGACCATGCTAGGACCGTGTTAGGACCATGCTAGGACCGTGTTAGGACCATGCTAGGACCGTGTTAGGACCATGCTAGGACCGTGTTAGGACCATGCTAGGACCGTGTTAGGACCATGCTAGGACCGTGTTAGGACCATGCTAGGACCGTGTTATGACCACGCTAGGACCGTGTTAGGACCATGCTAGGACCGTGTTAGGACCACGCTAGGACCGTGTTAGGACCATGCTAGGACCGTGTTAGGACCATGCTAGGACCGTGTTATGATCACGCTAGGACCATGTTAGGACCATGCTAGGACCGTGTTAGGACCATGCTAGGACCGTGTTAGGACCATGCTAGGACCGTGTTAGGACCATGCTAGGACCGTGTTAGGACCATGCTAGGACCGTGTTAGGACCATGCTAGGACCGTGTTAGGACCATGCTAGGACCGTGTTAGGACCTTATTAAGAGCCTATTAGGACCATATTAGGACCGTATTAGGACTATGTTAGGACCGTAATAGGACCATGTTAGGACCTTATTAGGACTATGTTAGGACCGTATTAGGACCTTGAAGACGGGGTAAAACTATAGGTATTTTACAGAGAACATATCAAGGTAAGGCATGTTGTTGTGTTGCTGTCCACAGAGCCGTAGTCTGTCAGGGACAAACATGTTTACTTACTTAGTGTTTTTCCGAGAAATGCACACACACTGAGGCGCTTCACACTGTCCTCTCTTTACACACAAATATCGCTGAAATAATTCACACAATTATTGGTTTCTAAGATCCATAACCCACCGCCATCATGACGATCCTGCCGTTGCAGGATATCAGGATGATGACATTGTAATGATTACATACCTGTCAAGATGATGACCATGGTATTGTAATGATTACATACCTGTCAAGATGATGACCATGGTATTGTAATGATTACATACCTGTTGTCAGGGCGACGTGTATGCGAAGTCAAGCGCAGGACACCGAGCTACTGGCAGACGAACTTTACTAGAACAGTAATATAAATACAAACAAAACCTCCAAACAGGGAGGAAACAAAATACGCATACACCCGAACACTGCCGACCTCACGGAAAACAATCACACACAATAACCAATGAGAGACGGGGGGTTATAAAGGGAATACAATATAACATAATGGGAAACAGGTGCAAACAATCAGGACAAACTAGACAAACACCGAAACATAGATCGGTGGCAGCTAGTACTCCGGGGACGACGAACGCCGAAGCCTGCCCGAGCAAGGAGGAGGGGCAGCCTCGGTTGATTCCGTGACACCTGTCAAGATGATGAAAATGGTATTGTAAGGATTACATAGGCATTCTCCTATATCCATGGTTATCCCAGTCATGGGCTCATCCATCCTGAGCTGACAGTTTTTACGAATGCATGAAGTCTGCTAGAGAGTTAGCACTGGAAAGAACTGGAGGGCGCTAAATCAATGTGAGGAGCAACCAAAACATTTGATCATCATTGAAAAGGAAAAGGCGCTACATTCGCTCACCATTACAAACTTGTTTTATTGAAGTTAGAAGACTAACGTTTCGGCCATCCATGGCCTTCATCAGAACCAGAGAGAGAGAGAGAGAGAGAGAGTTAGCACCGACCAGAAAGACTGTTGGCTTTTTGGAGATGTTACGGTTTCTTCAGGGATTTTCTAGCATATCTTGGCCAGAGACCCCCGCCGAGGCAAACCACTGACCCAGACACCCCCTCCCTGGCAAACCACTGACCCAGAGACCCCCGCCCAGGCAAACCACTGACCCAGAGACCCCCTCCCTGGCAAACCACTGACCCAGAGACCCCCGCCCAGGCAAACCACTGACCCAGACACCCCCTCCCTGGCAAACCACTGACCCAGAGACCACCGCCCAGGCAAACCACTGACCCAGACACCCCCTCCCAGGCAAACCACTGACCCAGAGACCCCCGCCCAGGCAAACCACTGACCCAGAGACCCCCGCCCAGGCAAACCACTGACCCAGAGACCCCCGCCCAGGCAAAACAGTGACCCAGAGACCCCCACCCAGGCAAAACAGTGACCCAGAGACCCCCTCCCAAGCAAACCGCTGACCCAGAGACCCCCACCCAGGCAAACCGCTGACCCAGGGACCCCCATAATATGTTAACAAGAAAATAAAAAGTTGCATTGTGAATGATAAAGAGTTGGCAAGTAGCTCTGTCGTAGCTGGCCGCGACCGCGAGACCCATAGGGCGGCGCACAATTGGCCCAGCATCGTCCAGGGTAGGGGAGGGAATGGCCGGCAGGGATGTAGCTCAGTTGGTAGAGCATGGTGTTTGCAACGCCAGGGTTGTGGGTTCGATTCCCACGGGGGGCTAGTATGAAAAAATAAAAAATAATGATAATGTATGCACTCACTAACTGTAAGTCGCTCTGTGTAAGAGCGTCTGCTAAATGACTAAAATGTAGAAGTAAATAACATTTAAAAATGAATATGTTTCTTAGACTGTTTCATTATGTTGACCTCCCCACAGTTCATTGGAAGAGGAAGTGTAAACTCTATTAGCTAGAAAGGTATCTTGGCGGAGGTGAGAAAATGGTGCTGTTGTGGGTGGGTGTGTCCGTGCATCCGTGCAAGTATCTGTTTGTGTGTGTGAGTGCGTGCAAATATATGTTTGTGTATGTCTGTCTCACTTCTCTCTCTCTCTCTCTCTCTCTCTCTGTGTGTGTGTGTGTGTGTGTTTGAGTAGGAAGCTGCTAATGCTCCATCTCCCCGCTGACACAGACCCAATTAATAGATTGATAAATCACTAAATGATTCCTTCCTCTCTGCTCTGGGCTCGGCCGGCTGGGCTGGGGAGGGCTGCAGACCTGGGTTCAAACACTATTTGAAATCTTTCAAATACTTTGAGCGTTTGCTTTAGTCTACTTGGAGTGCCAGGTGAGCGGGGTTTATCGTTTTGGGAGGATTGTTTTGATTCATTAAGCCAGGCAAGCTCAATCAAGCACAGATAAAGTATTTGAAATGATTTCAGATAGTATTTGAACCCAGGTCTGCTAGACTCTGAATGGACTTCTGGCTTCTTTCTTTGTATAATGTTTTCTTACAGGTGGAGGGTTACTGGACTGTTAACACAGAAAGGCTCTTAGTCAATACCACGTTGGTCAACCTTGGGATGACGTTAGCAAGTAAATGAAAAAGAGACAGTAGAAAAGTAAAAAGAGTCAAGAGGTTTATGCTTTTATATTTTCAACAGTACTTACATAACAATTAGGTCGGTTGCGTAATTAATTACATTTTAACACCTATTTGATACAGACAACAGACAGAAATATGACATAGTGTAACAGGTTTGTTAGGTAAAAGGACAAAACCACGTTTAAATCATTTCCCCTCGTTTTCACAGTTTGTGTTCGTAGTTTTCTTCCAATCACCTTGTTGACAATAGGATAGTATTGTTTAGCAGCTTAATGGTGCATCCCAATTGGCACCCTTTTCCCTTCATAGTGTACTACTTCTGACCAGATTGGGGACCAGTTGGGATGCAGATTAAATGGGTATTTATTCATATGAGTGTTTATCCCTGGAAGACTTCCTGGTGATACTTAAAACTAAGTAAAATGGCAGCTGTTTATAATAAGATGAACTAACATATGAAATCAATTAATAGTTTCTCAGGGCTTGGAAACGCAAAACACTCTCGCACACGCACACACATTTTGATAATTGAGCAATGCTTAAAATGCCCGTACTCATTTCTGTGTTTTATCTAGTAGAATTCGCCGGCACTCTACTGAGGAAGAGAATCCTCTTTCGAAACCCTTGTGTGTCCGACAACAACTGATAGTCAGACAAGGGGACACGCTGTGCCATTTACAGTTACGTTTGAGTCATTTAGCAGACGCTCTTATCCAGGCGTTGCAAGCGCCATGCTCTACCAACTGAGCTACAGGGGGGGGGGGGGCCACCAAAATGAAGGAATCGAGCGGGAAACCGTGCAATTGCGAATTAGATTATCCATTCTCAGTATGGGTGAACCTAGTGTGTATATATATTTGTTACTTACTGCAAATATTTATACTAAGCAGTAAGTTCTAAATAGTATGTAGTATGATTAGTACATAATATGTCAGATTTGGGACACGACCACAGACTCTGAATACTGTTTACAGACTCGGAATACTGTTTGCAGACTCGGAATACTGTTTACAGACTCGGAATACTGTTTACAGACTCGGAATAATGTTTACAGACTTTGAATACTGTTTACAGACTCTGAATACTGTTTATAGACTCGGAATACTGTTTATAGACTCGGAATACTGTTTACAGACTCGGAATACTGTTTATAGACTCGGAATACTGTTTACAGACTGAATACTGTTTACTTTTCAGGAAACCAGACACCAGATGAAAGCGCCAATTAAGAGATAGCTGTGGCTTTAGCTGTTATCGCTCCCAGGGATTTAGACTCTAACGCTCATCATCGTCGGCGTACTTTAATAACGCAAACGCTTAAGCCCCTGGAATCTCTGTGTGTGCCCCAAACGGCACCCTATTCCCTATATAGTGCACTACTTTTGACCAGAGCGCTATGGGTTTCCCTTATGGGCCCTGGTCAAAAGTAGAGCGCTGTAAGGTAATAGGGTGCAATTTGGGATGGAATCTCTGTGTTAAATCATGACTGCTATGAGTTAGCCAGCTGACATTCTCCATGCTGGCAGCAGGCAGAGCAGCAACAGCTGATGGGGGTCTGTGTCTGTAGCTAATTCTTCAACGTCAACATTAAACTCTCTGGAGCTTTTAGTTTTGAGAACTCACTTGAAAAAGATGTCAAACTCAGATGACTTCCCTGGTTAAATAAATGATACTTTATATAAAGTCTCTGGAGCCTCATCCCCATCCCCACACGATCCCTTCTCGATTATATGAGCTCACTTCAAAAAGAGATGTTGATCCCTGGTTAGATAAATAAAATAAAAATATATTAATTACAATGAGCTTTCTTCTCGACCTGAGCTTTCTTCTTGACCTGAGCTTTCTTCTCGACCTGAGCTTTCTTCTCGACCTGAGCTTTCTTCTTTACCTGAGCTTTCTTCTTGACCTGAGCTTTCTTCTCGACCTGAGCATTCTTCTCGACCTGAGCTTTCTTCTCGACCTGAGCATTCTTCTCGACCTGAGCTTTCTTCTTGACCTGAGCTTTCTTCTTGACCTGAGCTTTCTTCTTGACCTGAGCTTTCTTCTTGACCTGAGCTTTCTTCTCGACCTGAGCATTCTTCTTGACCAGCTACTCTTCCTGGGGTCCACACAAAACATGAAACATTACATAATACAGAACATCAATAGACAGCTCAAGGACAGAACTACATACATTTCAAAACGGCACAAATAGCCTACATATCAGTACATACACACAAACTATCTAGGACAAATAGGGGAGAGGCGTTGTGCCGTGAGGTGTTGCTTTACTGTTTTTTTTTAAACCAGGTTTGCTGTCCATTTGAGCAATATGAGATGGAAGGGAGTTCCATGCAATAATGGCTCTATATAATACTGTACACTTTCTTGAATTGTTCTGGATTTGGGGACTGTGAAAAGACCCCTGGTGGCATGTCTGGTGGGGTAAGTGTGTGTGTCAGAGCTGTGTGTAAGTTGACTATGCAAACTATTTGGAATTTTAAACACATTAATGTTTCTTATAAAAAGAAGAAGTGATGCAGTCAGTCTCTCCTCAACTCTTAGCCAAGAGAGACTGGCATGCATAGTATTTATATCAGCCCTCTGATTACAATGAAGAGCAAGACGTGCCGCTCTGTTCTGGGCCAGCTGCAGCTTAACTAGGTCTTTCCTTGCAGCACTCGACCACATGACTGGACAATAATCACGATAAAACAAAACTAGAGCCTGCAGGAAAAAAGCAGAGCATCTCTTTATTACAGACAGACCTCTCCCCATCTTTACAACCAATTAATCTATATGTTTTAACCATGACAGTTTACAACCGAAGGTAACACCAAGTAATTTAATTAATGACAGCTAACTGAATAAATCATATCCTACCATTCAACCGTTTTCCACTTCAATTTGTCCTCCTACGTTAGTCCAGTACTAAGTACATTTTAGTCATTTAGCAGACACTCTTATCCAGAGCGACTTACAATTAGTGAGTGCATACATTTTTCATACTGGCCCCCCCGTGGGAATCGAACCCACAACCCTGGCGTTGCAAGCGCCATGCTCTACCAGCTGAGCTACACGGGGCCCGTGTATAGCTTCTTAATGTGAGTTCAGTACAGTCTCAAGGTCTTGCTGCAGATGCACTAGCCAGCCAGTTCCACACAACAGCAGCGGATGTGTTCAGGCCTTACTTTTGGTTGGCTCCTTCTGTCCTCATTTCCACGTAGCTTAGGGGTTAAGAGCGTTGCGCCAGTAACCATTTTACATTTACATTTTAGTCATTTAGCAGACGCTCTTATCCAGAGCGACTTACAGTTAGTGAATACATATTTTTTTTATACTGGCCCCCCGTGGGAATTGAACCCACAACCCTGGCGTTGCAAATGCCATGCTCTATCAACTGAGCTACATCCCTGCCGGCCATTCCCTCCCCTACCCTGGACGACGCTGGGCCAATTGCGCGCCGCCCATGAGTCTCCCGGACGCGGCCGGCTGTGACAGAGCCTGGATTCGAACCAGGATCTCTAGTGGCACAGTTAGCACTGCGATGCAGTGCCTTAGACCACTGCGCCACTCAGATTCCATCCCAAGTAACCGAAAGGTCGCTGGTTCTAATCCCCGAGCCGACTAGGTGAAAATTCTGTCGATGTGCCCTTGAGCAAGGCACTTAACCCTAATTGCTCCTGTAAGTCGCTCTGGATAAGAGCGTCTGCTAAAATGACAACAAAATGAAAACATTGAACTGGAGTTCAGTAGGTAGTTTGCCCTGTGTGTGAGATCCCAGCTGCAGTGTTCTGAAGCTCCAGACATGTCTTTATTCTCCTCTCACTATCACCAGCAGACACACACGCACACACACACACACAAACACACACACACACACACGCACACGCACACACGCACACAAACACACACACACACGCGCGCACGCACGCACACAAACACACAAACACACACACGCACATGCACACACGCACATGCACACGCACACAAACACACGCACACGCACGCACGCACACACACACACAAACACACACACACACGCACGCACACACGCACACAAACGCACGCACGCACACACGCACACACACACACACACATGCACACACACACACGACAGCATCAAAGCCTACCTCGGCCTCGCAGACAACCTCTCCACCGTAATTATATGCATTTTGTCTTGCAGACTACCACTAGCGTTGTTGTTCTTCAGAACCGTGGGGTACCTGCTGAACAAAGATCCTCTGTTCTAGAGTCTCACCGACTTTCATCTCTAGCCTGACTGGGTCTTGATAAACCCATCCTTTACCTTCAAACTCTCTGCTCTCTCAGGCAACATAGGCTGAACTTTTTACACAGGAAGTCATGTATAATCAGTCTGTTTTAGGGTATATTTCCTAACAACAGTGGATTTTCTCTACATTAGCCTGTCCCTCATTAGCTCAACCTCCCAAATGGCCCCCTATCCTCTAAATAGTGCACTACTTTGGACCAGAACCCTACTATGGGCACTATATAGGGAATAGGGTGCCATTTGTGGAGCAGACAGAGAAACGAGGGTGTCTTTCTAAAGGAGGGGACCTTTAATGATGTCTAGTTTAAAACGTGTTTCAATATATCTTAAACCATGTCTCCTCTGAGAGTACTGCCTGGTCTGAGAGTACTGCCTCCTCTGAGAGTACTGCCTGGTCTGAGAGCACTTCCTGGTCTGAGAGTACTGCCTGGTCTGAGAGTACTGCCTCCTCTGAGAGTACGGCCTCGTCTGAGAGTACTGCCTGGTCTGAGAGGACTGCTTGGTCTGAGAGTACTGCCTCCTCTGAGAGCACTGCCTGGTCTGAGAGTATTGCCTGGTCTGAGAGTACTGCCTCCTCTGAGAGTACTGCCTGGTCTGAGAGTACTGCCTCCTCTGAGAGTACTGCCTGGTCTGAGAGTACTGCCTCCTCTGAGAGTACTGCCTGGTCTGAGAGTACTGCCTCCTCTGAGAGTACTGCCTGGTCTGAGAGTACTGCCTGGTCTGAGAGTACTGCCTAGTCTGAGAGTACTGCCTAGTCTGAGAGTACTTGGGTCATGTAGATGTTACACTGAAAGTGTGTATGTGTGTGTCTTTGTGTGTGTGTGTGTGTGTGTGTGTGTGTGTGTGTGTGTGTGTGTGTGTGTGTGTGTGGCCGTGCGATAAAGGGAGCCTTTCATTGAGGTAAAAACACTGTGTACTTATTTCTAATTCAGATTCTATCTGATCTCATGATCTCTAGTCTCTGATCTCATGATCTCTAGGGTCTGATTTCATGATCTCTAGTCTCTGATCTCATGATCTCTAGGGTCTAATTTCATGATCTCTAGGCTCTGATCTCATGATCTCTAGTCTCTGATCTCATGATCTCGAGTCTGATCTAATGATCTCTAGTCTCTGATCCCAAGATCTCTGCCTCTGATTTAATGATCTCTAGTCTCTGATCTCATGATCTCTAGTCTTTGATCTGATGATCTCTAGTCTCTGATCTCATGATCTCTAGTCCAGTTAGTTAGAAGTGTTACAGTCCTCTACTCTACTATTATTGGTGTGCTTCATAATGATTAGACTTTTAAATCAGACTCCTTTAGTTCAGATGTTCCCTCTGATACCAGCTGATCTCCCTACCCCAACTATTCCATGCTCTGTGTGGTGTCTGGAGTGTGTGTGTGTGGTGTCTGGAGTGTGTCAGGAGTGTGCGTGTGTGTGGTGTCAGGAGTGTGTGTGTGTGTGTGTGGTGTCAAGAGTGTGCGTGTGTGTGGTGTCAGGAGTGTGTGTGTGTGTGTGTGGTGTCAAGAGTGTGTGTGTGTAGTGTCTGGAGTGTGTGTGTGTGGTGTCTGGAGTGTGTGTGTGTGGTGTCTGGAGTGTGTGTGTGTGTGGTGTCTGGAGTGTGTGTGTGTGTGGTGTCTGGAGTGAGTGTGTGTGTTTGGTGTCAGGAGTGTGTGTGTGTGGTGTCTGGAGTGTGTGTGTGTGTGTGATTTCTGGAGGTGCATCCTTATTATCATGTAAGCTGTCTTTTACTGAGACGTACAGCTACATGTCTCCTCCTCTGATGAGCATATACAGTGGGGGAAAAAGTATTTAGTCAGCCACCAATTGTGCAAGTTCTCCCACTTAAAAAGATGAGAGAGGCCTGTAATTTTCATCATAGGTACACGTCAACTATGACAGACAAATTGAGAAGAAAAGAAATCCAGAAAATCACATTGTAGGATTTTTAATGAATTTTTTTGCAAATTATGGTGGAAAATAAGTATTTGGTCAATAACAAAAGTTTCTCAATACTTTGTTATATACCCTTGGTTGGCAATGACACAGGTCAAACGTTTTCTGTAAGTCTTCACAAGGTTTTCACACACTGTTGCTGGTATTTTGGCCCATTCCTCCATGCAGATCTCCTCTAGAGCAGTGATGTTTTGGGGCTGTTGCTGGGCAACACAGACTTTCAACTCCCTCCAAAGATTTTCTATGGGGTTGAGATCTGGAGACTGGCTAGGCCACTCCAGGACCTTGAAATGCTTCTTACGAAGCCACTCCTTCGTTGCCCGGGCGGTGTGTTTGGGATCATTGTCATGCTGAAAGACCCAGCCACGTTTCATCTTCAATGCCCTTGCTGATGGAAGGAGGTTTTCACTCAAAATCTCACGATACATGGCCCCATTCATTCTTTCCTTTACACGGATCAGTCGTCCTGGTCCCTTTGCAGAAAAACAGCCCCAAAGCATGATGTTTCCACCCCCATGCTTCACAGTAGGTATGGTGTTCTTTGGATGCAACTCAGAATTCTTTGTCCTCCAAACACAACGAGTTGAGTTTTTACCAAAAAGTTATATTTTGGTTTCATCTGACCATATGACATTCTCCCAATCCTCTTCTGGATCATCCAAATGCACTCTAGCAAACTTCAGACGGGCCTGGACATGTACTGGCTTAAGCAGGGGGACACGTCTGGCACTTCAGGATTTGAGTCCCTGGCGGCGTAGTGTGTTACTGATGGTAGGCTTTGTTACTTTGGTCCCAGCTCTCTGCAGGTCATTCACTAGGTCCCCCCGTGTGGTTCTGGGATTTTTGCTCACCGTTCTTTTTATCATTTTGACCCCACGGGGTGAGATCTTGCGTGGAGCCCCAGATCGAGGGAGATTATCAGTGGTCTTGTATGTCTTCCATTTCCTAATAATTGCTCCCACAGTTGATTTCTTCAAACCAAGCTGCTTACCTATTGCAGATTCAGTCTTCCCAGCCTGGTGCAGGTCTACAATTTTGTTTCTGGTGTCCTTTGACAGCTCTTTGGTCTTGGCCATAGTGGAGTTTGGAGTGTGACTGTTTGAGGTTGTGGACAGGTGTCTTTTATACTGATAACAAGTTCAAACAGGTGCCATTAATACAGGTAACGAGTGGAGGACAGAGGAGCCTCTTAAAGAAGAAGTTACAGGTCTGTGAGAGCCAGAAATCTTGCTTGTTTGTAGGTGACCAAATACTTATTTTCCACCATAATTTGCAAAAAAAATCATTACAAATCTTACAATGTGATTTTCTGGATTCTTTTCTCTCTCAATTTGTCTGTCATAGTTGACGTGTACCTATGATGAAAATTACAGGCCTCTCTCATCTTTTTAAGTGGGAGAACTTGCACAATTGGTGGCTGACTAAATACTTTCCCCCCCACTGTATCTGTAGTTTTACCAACCAAATGGCACCCTATTCCCTATATCAGGTTCTTATATAGTCCACTATGTATAGAATAGGGTGCCATTTTGGGAATAGCCTGTGATTTTGAGCTCTTTATGTCTGTGTTTTTTTAACATGATTATTTTTTAATTGTTTTACCTTTATTGAACTAGGTAAATCAGTTAAGAACAAATTCTTATTTACAATGACGGCCTACACCGGCCAAACCCGGACGACGCTGGGCCAATTGTGCGCCGCCCTATGGGACTCCCAATCACGGCCGGTTGTGATACAGCCTGGAATCGAACCAGGGGGTCTGTAGTGACGCCTCAAGCACTGAGATGCAGTGCCTTAGACCGCTGCGCCACTCGGGAGCTGCGCCCCTGTGTTGTGCTGTAATTGACAGCCAAGTTATCTCTGATGTTCCAACATGTTGTTGTTGTATCAGATGTTTCTGAAATATGTTGATTGTGTAAACCTCCAGAAGACATAAAAGTTAAATGTGTCTTGTTGTGTTAAGTTAAAGTAGTGAGGAAACGTAATGAACAGGATCCTGAATAGCAGATTGTTCTATTAAGTTAAAGTAGTGAGGAAACGTAATGAACAGGATCCTGAATAGCAGATTGTTGTGTTAAGTTAATGTAGTGAGGAAACGTAATGCTGGTCCTTATGGGAGCACAGTATGACCTTGCACATGGTGAAACACACACACACACACACACACACACACACACTCACATACATACACACACACACACACACGCACGCACGCACGTATGCACGCACGCACACACACACACACACACACACACTCACGCACACACGTACGCAAGCACACACAGTAGATACGATAACACACACAAACGCATTTACGCACACACGTATGCAAGCACACACACACTCACACACACACACACACATACATACGATAACACACACACACACACTCACACTAAGAAACTCCCACACAAACACACACACACACACACATACACACACACACACACCCACACACATTCACACTTCCTTGTCTTCCAGGTAGCAATAATTGTAATCAGGGCCAGAGATGAGGAGATGATGGCCTTATAATAACACTCTATGAAGAGTCTAAAGTGAAAAATGACTGTAATATTGGCAGTGGGAAGAAAGGTGAAATAGGTTTGTGTGTGTGTGTCAATGTGTGTGTGTGTGTGTGTGTGTGTGTGTGTGTGTGTGTGTGTGTGTGTGTGTATGTGTGTGTGTGAGTATCTGTGTGTGTGTGTGTTCATACAGTGGGGGAAAAAAGTATTGATCCCCTGCTGATTTTGTACGTTTGCCCACTGACAAAGACATGATCAGTCTATAATTTTAATGGCAGGTTTATTTGAACAGTGAGAGACAGAATAACAACAAAAAAATCCAGAAAAATGCATGTCAAAATTGTTATAAATTGATTTGCATTTTAATGAGGGGAATAAGTATTTGACCCCTCAGCAAAACATGACTTAGTACTTGGTGGCAAAACTCTTGTTGGCAATCACAGAGGTCAGACGTTTCTTGTAGTTGGCCACCAGGTTTGCACACATCTCAGGAGGGATTTTGTCCCACTCCTCTTTGCAGATCTTCTCCAAGTCATTAAGGTTTCGAGGCTGACGTTTGGCAACTCAAACCTTCAGCTCCCTCCACAGATTTTCTATGGGATTAAGGTCTGGAGACTGGCTAGGCCACTCCAGGACCGTAATGTGCTTCTTCTTGAGCCACTCCTTTGTTGCCTTGGCCGTGTGTTTTGGGTCATTGTCATGCTGGAATACCCATCCACAACCCATTTTCAATGCCCTGGCTAAGGGAAGGAGGTTCTCACCCAAGATTTGACGGTACATGGCCCTGTCCATCGTCCCTTTGATGCGGTGAAGTTGTCCTGTCCCCTTAGCAGAAAAACACCCCCAAAGCATAATGTTTCCACCTCCATGTTTGACGGTGGGGATGTTGTTCTTGGGGTCATAAGCAGCATTCCTCCTCCTCCAAACACGGCGAGTTGAGTTGGTGCCAAAGAGCTCAATTTTGGTCTCATCTGACCACAACACTTTCACCCAGTTCTCCTCTGAATCATTCAGATGTTCATTGGCAAACTTCAGACGGGCCTGTATATGTGCTTTCTTGAGCAGGGGGTCCTTGCGGGCGCTGCAGGATTTCAGTCCTTCACGACGTAGTGTGTTACCAATTGTCTTCTTGGTGACTATGGTCCCAGCTGCCTTGAGATCATTGACAAGATCCCCCCATGTAGTTCTGGGCTGATTCCTCACCGTTCTCATGATCATTGCAACTCCACGAGGTGAGATCTTGCATGGAGCCCCAGGCCTAGGGAGATTGACAGTCCTTCTGTGTTTCTTCCATTTGCGAATAATCGTACCAACTGTTGTCACCTTCTCACCAAGCTGCTTGGCGATGGTCTTGTAGCCCATTCCAGCCTTGTGTAGGTCTACAATCTTGTCCCTGACATCCTTGGAGAGCTCTTTGGTCTCTGCCATGGTGGAGAGTTTGGAATCTGATTGAATGATTGCTTCTGTGGACAGGTGTCTTTTATACAGGTAACAAGGTGAGATTAGGAGCATTCCCTTTAAGAGTGTGCTCCTAATCTCAGCTCGTTACCTGTATAAAAGACACCTTGGAGCCAGAAATCTTTCTGATTGAGAGGGGGTCAAATACTTATTTCCCTCATTAAAATGC
This sequence comes from Coregonus lavaretus, assembly GCF_964263955.1. Lineage (NCBI taxonomy): Eukaryota > Metazoa > Chordata > Actinopteri > Salmoniformes > Salmonidae > Coregonus > Coregonus lavaretus. The sequence continues at coordinate 16,612 of NW_028161291.1, forward strand.
AAATCAATTTATAACAATTTTGACATGCGATTTTCTGGATTTTTTTGTTGTTATTCTGTCTATCACTGTTCAAATAAACCTACGATTAAAATTATAGACTGATCATCTCTTTGTCAGTGGGCAAACGTACAAAATCAGCAGGGGATCAAATACTTTTTTCCCTCACTGTATCTTTGTCTGTGTCTGAGTTAAAATAGTGATGTGTTGTTATAAATGGGGTGCGGTATATTCACATTCAGAAAAGGGAAGAGCAGGTTTGCAGACGATGATGTGTCACGAAATAGGACAGTGGAGGTTCTATAACATGAAGCCTAGCATTGCTATGATGTGACAGAGATAAAGGAGGAGGAAGCGGAGACAGGTCTAGAATGAAGAGAATGGAGACGTTACAGTGAGCGGTCTAGGACAGGTGGACTGGGCTGTTGGAAAAACTAACTAACAAATTAAAACAACGTTCAGTCCGTGAGTGTATTGTCCCGGGGAATGGCCGCTGCACGGTCGGGGTCTGGCACCGAGCCGTCCACAGCTGTTACAGGGAGAGGAGGGAAACCCAGAAGCAACACACACAGACACACACACACACACACACACACACACACACACACACACAGACACACACACACACACACACACACACACACACACACACACACACACACACACACACACACACACACACACACACACACACAGCAGGGCAAGATGAGTGTCAGTAACCCCTCTAACCGCGGCAGTTAGCCTAGCGGTTAAGATCGTTGGACCATTAACCTGAAAGGTCGTTGGTTTCAGTCCCCGAGGCTGAAAGGTGGAATAATCTGCCGTTCTGCCCTTTACCAATGCAACCCCCTAAATCAACTACTCCCCAGGCGCCGTTGACGTCCCCCACACCTCTTTGATTCAGAGGGGTTGGGTTAAATGCTGAAGACACATTTTGGATGAATGCATTCAGTTGTACAACTGTCTAGGTATCCCCTTTCCCTCATCATGACGTTTTTTATAGAAGAGTCTTACATTAGTACGCCTCTTCCCCTCCTCCTGTCCCACCCCCTCCTCCTGTCCCACCCCCTCCTCCTGTCCCACCCCCTCCTCCTGTCCCACCCCCTCCTCCTGTCCCACCCCCTCCTCCCACCCCCTCCTCCTGTCCCACCCCCTCCTCCTGTCCCACCCCCTCCTCCTGTCCCACCCCCTCCTCCACCGCTCCTCATTTTACCACCCCCTGCTGTTTTCCAGGACTGGCTGGGCCTGAAACAACAATGCTAGAACACATGTCTGGTCAGAGAAAAACTCAAGAGCTATGAGCTATGCAGTAAGTCATGCACATATTGACATTCCTTGGGAATATCAGTTGTCATAGTGATAGCAGTTGTCAAGCAGTGCAAACCTCCCCTATTCACACATCAGTGTCCTTCCCTAGCTTCCCTATTCACACACCAGTGTCCTTCCCAAACCTCCCCTGTTCACACACCAGTGTCCTTCCCAAACCTTCCCTATTCACACACCAGTGTCCTTCCCAAACCTCCCCTATTCACACACCAGTGTCCTTCCCAAACCTTCCCTATTAACGCAGCAGTGTCCTTCCCAAACCTTCCCTATTCACACACCAGTGTCCTTCCCAAACCTTCCCTATTAACACAGCAGTGTCCTTCCCAAACCTTCCCTATTCACACACCAGTGTTCTTCCCAAACCTTCCCTATTCACACACCAGTGTCCTTCCCAAACCTTCCCTATTCACACACCAGTGTCCTTCCCAAACTCCCCCTATTCACACACCAGTGTCCTTCCCAAACCTTCCCTATTAACGCAGCAGTGTCCTTCCCAAACCTTCCCTATTCACACACCAGTGTCCTTCCCAAACCTTCCCTATTAACGCAGCAGTGTCCTTCCCAAACCTTCCCTATTCACACACCAGTGTCCTTCCCAAACCTTCCCTATTAACACAGCAGTGTCCTTCCCAAACCTTCCCTATTAACGCACCAGTGTCCTTCCCAAACCTTCCTATACAAACACCAGTGTTCTTCCCAAACATCCCCTATTCACACAACAGTGTCCTTCCCAAACCTTCCCTATTCACACACCAGTGTCCTTCCCAAACCTCCCCTATTCACACACCAGTGTCCTTCCCAAAGCTTCCCTATTAACGCAGCAGTGTCCTTCCCAAACCTTCCCTATTCACACACCAGTGTCCTTCCCAAACCTTCCCTATTCACACACCAGTGTCCTTCCCAAACCTCCCCTATTCACACACCAGTGTCCTTCCCAAAGCTTCCCTATTAACGCAGCAGTGTCCTTCCCAAACCTTCCCTATTCACACACCAGTGTCCTTCCCAAACCTTCCCTATTCACACACCAGTGTCCTTCCCAAAGCTTCCCTATTAACGCAGCAGTGTCCTTCCCAAACCTTCCCTATACACACACCAGTGTCCTTCCCAAAGCTTCCCTATTCACACACCAGTTTCCTTCCCAAAGCTTCCCTATTAACACACCAGTGTCCTTCCCAAACCTTCCCTATTCACACACCAGTGTCCTTCCCAAACCTTCCCTATTCACACACCAGTGTCCTTCCCAAACCTTCCCTATTCACACACCAATGCAGTTTTTAAATGAAGGTTGTTATTATTAAGGGAAAACAAAATCCAAACCCACATGGCCCTTAGTGAAAAAGTGATTGCCCCCTACAACCTAATAACTGGTTGGGCCACCCTTAGCAGCAATCTTTTACAGCGCTATGGAGGAATTTTGGCCCACTCATCTTCGCAGAATTGTTGTAATTCAGCCACATTGGAGGGTTTTCGAGCATGAACTGCCTTTTTAAGGTAATGCCACAGCATCTCAATAGGATTCTGGTCAGGACTTTGACTAGGCCACTCCAAAGTCTTCATTTTGTTTTTCTTCAGCCATTCAGAGGTAAACTTGCTGGTGTGTTTTGGATCACTGTCCTGATGCAGAACCCAAGTTCGCTTCAGCTTGAGGTCACGAACAGATGGCCGGACATTCTCCTTCAGGATTTTTTGGTAGACAGCAGAATTCATGGTTCCATTTATCACAGCATGTCTTCCAGGTCCTGAAGCAGCAAAACAGACCAAGATCATCACACTACCACCACCATATTTTACTGTTGGTATGATGTTCTTTTTCTGAAATGCGGTGTTACTTTTACGCCAGATGTAATGGGACACACACCTTCCAAAAAGTTCAACTTTTGTCTCGTCAGTCCACAGAGTATTTTCCCAAAGGTCTTGGGGCTCATCAAGATGTTTTCTGGCAAAAATGAGACAAGCCTTAATGTTCTTTTTGCTCAGCAGTGGTTTTCATCTTGGAACTCTGCCATGCAGGCCATTTTTGCCCAGTCTCTTTCTTATGGTGGAGTCATGAACACTGACCTTAACTGAGGCAAGTGAGGCCTGCAGCTCTTTGGATGTTGTTGTGGGGTCTTTTGTGACCTCTTGGATGAGTCGTCGCTGTGCTCTTGGGGTAATTTTGGTTGGCCGCCCACTCCTGGGCAGGTTCACCACTGTTCCATGTTTTCGCCATTTGTGGATAATGGCTCTCACTGTGGTTCGCTGGAGTCCCAAAGCTTTAGAAATGGCTTTATAACCTTTTCCAGACTGATGGATCTCAATTACTTTCTTTCTCATTTGTTCCTGAATTTCTTTGGATCTCGGCATGATGTCTAGCTTTTGAGGATCTTCTGGTCTACTTCACTTTGTCAGGCAGGTCCTAGTTAAGTGATTCCTTGATTGAGAACAGGTGTGGCAGTAATCAGGCCTGGGTGTGGCTAGAGGAATTGAACTCAGGTGTGATAAACCACAGTTGAGTTGTGTTATAACAGGGGGGCGGGGGGATGGCAAACCCCTTTTCACACAGGGCCATGTAGGTTTGGATTTTGTTTTCCCTTAATAAGAACAACCCTCATTTCAAAACTACATTTTGTGTTTACTTGTGTTATCTTTGACTAATATTTAAATTAGTTTGATGATCTGAAACATTTAAGTGTGACAAACATGCAAACAAATAACAAATCAGGAAGGGGGCAAACACTTTTTCACACCACTGTATATACAGGGTCAGTTCCAGGGTCAGTAGCTATATACAGGGACAGTTCCAGGGTCAGTAGCTATATACAGGGTCAGTTCCAGGGTCAGTAGCTATATACAGGGTCAGTTCCAGGGTCAGTGCCAATACCATATTTACATAGGAGTTGTAACTCCTCCTGTGGTATTTAATGTCACTCAGTTAGTTGAGTTAGACTGTGTCCCAGATGGCACCATATTCCCTATATAGTGCTCTACGTTTGACCAGCAGAGCCCAGGTTAAAATGTGTACACTAAATTGGGAATAGGGTGTCATTTGGAACGCAAATTAACATCTGTAACAACGGTATTGCATGTGGATGGCAATTCTGATAATTATATTTCTGATGCTAATCTTCGTTGCGGGAACTTTGCTACAACAGTTTTGTGTTTCTTTTCAAATCAGTTCTGATTAGTCAACATCATAATCCAAAACCACATGAGAATATCTGTTAATGAGAGGGTGGAACAGTCTTCTATATGACACACAGACACACACACACACACACACACACACACACACACACACACACACACACACACACACACACACACACAGAGACAGACAGCTAATCCTTGTCATTATCTCTCTCAGTGAAATTAGTTGACTAGAAAAATGGTTTCATAAATCATAGAGGTGGTATAAAGGAGGGGAGGGGAGGGAGGGAGAGAGAGAGAGAGGAAAGGAGAGAGAGAGAGAGAGCGACACACACACACACACACAGGGGGACAAACACCTACCTGGAGGTGACAGCATTCCCTCCCCCATATGCCCCCCTAGACACAACTACGACAACATAACCAACAAAAACGGGTCACAACTCCTGCAGCTCTGGGTATGTACAGCACATAGTCAATGGTAGGCTTCGAGGGGACTCCTACGGTAGGTACATCTACCACATATACATGATCAAATGCAAATCTTAGAATCAACTACTAAAGACTACCAGAACCCACTGGATTCTCCAATTACATTGAATGAACTACAGGACAAAATATAAACCCTCCAACCCAAAAAGGCCTGTGGTGTTGATGGTATCCTAAATGAAATGATAAAATATACATACCACAAATTCCAATTGGCTATACTTAAACTCTATAACATCATCCTCAGCTCTGGCATCTTCCCCAATATTTGGAACCAAGGACTGATCACCCCAATCCACAAAAGTGGAGAACATTTGACCCCAATAACTACCGTGGGATATACGTAAACAGCAGCCTTGGGAAAATCCTCTACATTATCATTACCGCAGTCTCATACATTTCCTCAGTGAAACCAATCTACTGAGCAAATGTCAAATTGGCTTTTTACCAAATTACACCTTAATTGATAAACAAACCAAAACAAAGGCAAAGTCTTCTCATGCTTTGTTGACTTCAAAAAAGGTTTTGACTCAATTTGGCATGAGGGTCTGCTATACAAATTGATGGAAAGCGGTGTTGGGGGAAAAACATACGACATTATAAAAGCCATGTACACAAACAACAAGTGTGCGGTTGAAATTGGCAAAAAACACACACATTTCTTTCCACAGAGCCGTGGGGTGAGACAGGGATGCATCTTTAGCCCCACCCACTTCAACATATATCTGAATCTGAAGTCAAATGTCTACTATTTGCTGATGATCTGGTGCTTCTGTCACCAACCAAGGAGGGCCTACAGCAGCACCTAGATCTTCTGCATAGATTCTGTCAGACCTGGGTGATGACAGTAAATCTCAGTAAGTCAAAAATAATGGTGTTCCAAAAAAGGTCCAGTTGCCAGGACCACAAATACAAATTCCATCCAGACACTGTTGCCCTAGAGCACACAAAAAATTATACATACCTAAGCCTAAACATCAGCGCCACAGGTAACTTCCACAAAGCTGTGAACAATCTGAGAGACAAGGCAAGAAGGGCCTTCTACGCCATTATAAAATTCGACATACCAATTGGGATCTGGCTAAAAATACTTGACTTTGTTATAGAACCCATTGCCCTTATGGATGTGAGGTCTGGGGTCCGCTCACCAACCAAGAATTCTCAAAATTGGACAGACAGCAAATTGAGACTACATGCAGAATTCTGCAAAAATATCCTCTGTGTACAACGTAAAACACCAAATAATGCATGCAGAGCAGAATTAGGCTGATACCCGCTAATTATCAAAATCCAGAAAAGAGCTGTTAAATTCTACAACCACCTGAAAGGAAGTGATTCCCAAATGTTCCATAACAAAGCCATCACCTACAGAGAGATGAACCTGGAGAAGAGTCCCATAAGCAATCTGGCCCTGGGGCTCTGTTCACAAACACAAACGGACCCCACAGAGCCCCAGGACAACAACACAATTAGACCCAACCAAATCATGAGAAAACAAAAAGATAATTACCTGACACATTGGAAAGAATGAACAAAAAAACAGCGCAAACTAGAATGCTATTTGCCCCAAAACAGAGAGTACACAGTGGCAGAATACCTGACCACTGTGACTGACCCAAAATTAAGGAAAGCTTTGACTATGTACAGACTCAGTGAGCATAGCCTTGCTATTGAGAGAGGCCATTGGCAGACCTGGCTCTCAATAGAAGACAGGCTATGTGCACACTGCCCACAAAATGAGGTGGAAACTGAACTTGAGAGAGAGAGAGAGAGAGAGAGAGAGAGAGAGAGAGAGAGAGAGAGGAGGGGAGATGGAGCAAGTGAGGGAGGAAGGAGAGGGGAGGAGTGAGGAGAGACATGGAGAGAGGTAGGGTGAGAGAGGGAGAGACAATGGAGAGAGGTAGGGGAGAGAGAGGAGAATAGAGGGAGGGGAGAAGAAGAGGGAGGCAGGGGAAGGGAGGGGGAGGGAGGAGAGGTATCAGCACCAATACACAACATTATTTCCAAGTGCTTAAATGGTTCTGTTGCTTGGGATACTGGATGCAAAATTAAGTGATATAAAATTGTTTCTCCTCCTTTGGGGACAGAGAAAGTACAGGGCCATTGATTCTCTGTATCTGTCTCTGTCTCTGTCTCTGTCTCGTCTCTCTCTCTCTCTCTCTCTCTCTCTCTCTCTCTCTCTCTCTCTCTCTCTCTCTCTTCTCTCTCTCTCTATCCTCTCTGTATCTCTCTCTCTGTATCTCTCTCTCTGTATCTCTCTCTCGCTCTCTCTCTCTCTCTCTCTCTCTCTCTCTCTCTCTCTCTCTATCTCTATGTATCTCTCTCTATATATATCTCTCTCTCTCTCTCTCTCTCTCTCTCTCTGTCTCTCTCTCTATCAGACTGAGAACCATGATATTAAGACATGTGTCTTCCCTCTCCCCTCTCCCCACACCCCCTGCCCCCTGCTGCCTCATCCAGCCACCGCCCACCCTCTGAACCGCCACCTCTACTGCCTCCTCCAGCTCTCCAGTCAGTCCTGAACCCCAACCCTCAGAGGAACAGATAAATAATTAGGAAAGAAGATTGCAGTTGACACCATTTCTGAAAAGCAGGCTAGCAGGCTATAGTTGAGTAGAGCAGGCTATTGTAATAAGAACAGATCACAGGGATTATTTGTTTCTGAGCTGAGAGACAGGAGAGAGGAGATTGAACCCCCCTGGTTTTCCAGTCAGTCTGTGTGTGAGAGAATAGAGGGAGGAAGGGAGAGCGAGAGAGAGGGGGAGAGATAAAAAGATGGAGTAAGCAGGGCGTGAGAGAGAGGAGAGGAGCGGATTCTATGAGGAGTAACAGAGAAGAGTTGTCCCCCTCCTCAGCGCACTGGCACCAGCTAGCGCCAAGGTTACCGCATAGTGAAACCATGCTCTTAATCACTCTCTTAACCCCCCTCTCTCTCTTCCTAGTTGAAAGGGATGCCATCTAGCCATATCCCAGAGTTGTCTTCATGAGAACATCCCAGCCTGGTTGGATTGGTGGTGGAGGGTATAGTGAATATAAATGCCCTGGCCCACAGAAGATGAACGTTTGTGTGTGTGTGTGTGTGTGTGTGTGTCAAATCAAATCATATGTTATTGGTCGAGTATACATATTTTGAAGATGTTATCACAGGTGCATCGAAATGCTTACGTTTCTAGCTCCAACTGTGCAGTGATACTGAACAATACAAAACAATGCACACATATCACAAAAAAAGAAAGAAAGAAAGAAATATCAGAACGAGCAATGTCAGAGTTCGGAATATAAATATACATGTTGTGTATAGACAGGATGATTGATTTGATTTGATTGATTTATTAGGATCTCCATTAGCCGACGCCAATGGCAACAGCTAGTCTTACTGGGGTCCGACACGCAATAAAAAATACATTACAGACAAAATACTTTACAATTTACATACATAATTATTTTTTTACATGTAGTGTGTGTGTGTGTGTGTGTGTGTGTGTGTGTGTGTGTGTGCATCTATCAGTTACACATACATGTCAGTACATACACACAACAAGTAGGTCACATGGGGAGAGGAGTTGCTTTATTTTGTTTTTGGAAACCAGGTTTGCTGTTCATTTGAACAATATGAGATGGAAGGGAGTTCCATGCAATAATGGCTCTATATAATACTGTACTCTTTCTTTAATTTGTTCTGGATTTGGGGACTGTGAAAAGACCCCTGGTGGCATGTCTGGTGGGGTAAGTGTGTGTGTCAGGGCTGTGTGTAAGTTGACTATGCAAACAAATTGGAATTTATAACACATTAATGTTTCTTATAAGAAGATTAAATGACTGCATAGTCAGTCTCTCCTCAACTCTTAGCCAATAGAGACTGGCATGCATAGTATTAATATTAGCCCTCTGATTACAATGAAGAGCAAGACGTGTCGCTCTGTTCTGGGCCAGCTGCAGCTTAACTAGGTCTTTCCTTGCAGCACTCAATCACATGACTGGACAATAATCAAGATAAAACAAAACTAGAGCCTGCAGGACTTGCTTTGTGGAGTGTGGTGACAAAAAAGCAGAGCATTTCTTTATTACGTGTAGACCTCTCCCCATCTTTACAACCATTTAATCTATATGTTTTGACCATGACAGTTTACAATCTAAGGTAACACCAAGTCATTTAGTCTCCTCAACTTGCTCAACAGCCACACCATTCATTACCAGATTCAGCTGAGGTCTAGAACTTTTTGTACCAAATACAATGCTATTAGTTTTAGAGATGTTCAGGACCAGTTTATTACTGGCCACCCATTCCAAATATGACTGCAACTCTTTGTTAAGGGTTTCAGTGACTTCATTAGCTGTGGTTGCTGATGCGTATATGGTTGAATGACCTGTCACTGGCATACATGGACACACATGTTTTGTTTAATGCCAGTTGCAGGTCATTGGTAAAAATAGAAAAGAGTAGAGGGCCTAGAGAGCTGCCCTGCGGTACACCACACTTTACATGTTTGACATTAGAGAAGCTTCCATTAAAGAAAACCCTCTGAGTTATATTAGATAGAAAGCTCTGAATCCACGATATGACAGAGGTTGAAAAGCCATAACGCATGAGTTTTCTCAAGAACAGGTTATGATCAATAATATCAAAGGATGCGCTGAAATCTAACAGTATAGCTCCCACAATCTTCTTATTATCAATTTATTTCAACCAATCATCAGTAATTTGTGTCAGTGCAGTACATGTTGAGTGCTCTTCTCTATAAGCATGCTGAAAGTCTGTTGTTAATTTGTTTACAGAGAAATAGCATTGTTTGCTAAGAGCTGGCATCGAGCTAATAGGTCTGCTGTTAGAACCAGTAAAGGCCGCTTTACCACTCTTGAGTAACGGAATTACTTTAGCTTCCCTCCAGGCCTGAGCACAAAGACTTTCCTCTAGGCTCAGATTAAAAATATGACAGATAGGAGTGGCTATAGACTTAGCTACCATCCTCAGTAGCTTTCCATCTAAGTTGTCAACGCCAGGAGGTTTGTCATTATTGATCAATAGCAAAACAAAATCCACCTCTCCCACACTAACATTACAAAATTCTAATACAATACTGTTATTTCATTATTTGTTTTTTTTATGCATAAGTACGATGGCTCACTGTTCGTTGTTGGCATTTCCTGCCTAAGTTTGCCCACTTTGCCATTGCATTAATCATTCTAATAATTGGCAACATCAAATGGTTTTGTGATGAATAAGCCATCTGATTCTATGAAAGATGGAGTTGAATTTGTCTTTCTCCAAAGTACTCCAAAGTTTTTTAAAGTCATTCTTTATATGGTTGATTTTGACTTCATAATACAGTTTCATCTTCTTTTTGTTGTGTTTCTCAATTTGCAGTAAGTCAGCCAGTCAGATGTGCAGCCAGACTTAATAGCCACTCTTTTTGCCCCATTTCGCTCATCAATCCATGGAGCCTTAGCAGCTCTAACAGTCAGTTTCTTGACAGGTGCATGTTTATCAATAATTGGAATAATTGGAATTTCATAAATTCATCAAGTGCAGCGTCTGGATGCTCCTTATTAATCACATCAGACCAACACATATTTTTAACATCATCCACATAAGAGTCACAGCAAAATCGTTTGTGGGATCTCTTAAACACTATTTTAGGCCCAGCTTTTGGAACTTTGGCTTTCCTGGATATAGCTACTATATTGTGATCACTGCATCCAATGAGTACGGATACAGCTTTAGAACAAAGTTCTACAGTATTAATAAAAATGTGATCAATACATGTGGAGGATCTTGTTCCTGTAGTGTTTGTAAACACCCTGGTAGGTTGATTAATGACCTGAACCAGATTACAGGCACTGGTTACAGTGAGAAGCTTCCTCTTGAGCAGACAGCTTGATGAAAACCAGTAAATATTCAGGTCCCCAAGAAAGTAGACCTCTCTGTCTACATCACATACACTGTCAATGGACAGTATAGAGAATGAATAGAAAAGGTGTGTACAGCAGTAGTTATATAGGATGACCCATGACCAGAATACAGTATATATATATATATATATATATATATATATATATGTAAAACAGTATGTCAACATTATTAAAGTGACCATTATTATGTAAACATTATTATTAAAGTCAAAATTCACAAAGCCGCGGGGCCAGACGGATTACCAGGACGTGTACTCAAAGCATGTGCGGACCAACTGGCAAGTGTATTCACTGACATTTTCAACCTCTCCATGACCGAGTCTGTAATGCCTACGTGTTTCAAGCAGACCAACATAGTCCCTGTGACCAAGGAAGGTAACCTGCCTAAATGATTACCGCCCCATAGCACTCACGTCGGTAGCCATGAAGTGCTTTGAAAGGCTGGTCATGGCTCACATCAACAGCATCATCCTGGATACCCTAGACCAAGGGTATTCAACTCTTACCCTATGAGGTCCGGAGCCTGTTGGTTTTTTGTTCTACCTGATAATTAATTGCACACACCTGGTGTCACTGGTATAAATCAGTCCCTGATTAGAGGGGAACAATGAAAACATGAAGTGGAACTGGCTTCGAGGTCCAGAGTTGAGTTTGAGTGCCCTAGACCCACTTCAATTCACATACCGCCCCAACAGATCCACAGATGACGCAATCTCAATCACACTCCATACTGCCCTTTCCCACCTGGAGAAAAGGAACACCTATGTGAGAATGCTGTTCATTGACTACAGCTCAGCGTTCAACACCACAGTGCCCACAAAGCTCATCACTAAGCTAAGGACCCTGGGACTAAACATTTACATTTTAGTCATTTAGCAGACGCTCTTATCCAGAGCGACTTACAGGAGCAATTAGGGTTAAGTGCCTTGCTCAAGGGTACGTCAACAGATTTTTCACCTAGTCGGCGCGGGGATTAGAACCAGCGACCTTTCGGTTACCGGCACAACGCTCTTAACCACTAAGCTACCGGCCGCCTAAACACCTCCCTCTGCAACTGGATCCTGGACTTCCTGACGGGCCGCCCACAGGTGGTAATGGTAGGCAACAACACGTCTGCCACGCTGATCCTCAACACTGGGGTCCCTCAGGGGTGCGTGCTTAGTCCCCTCCTGTACTCCCTATTCACCTACGACTGCGTGGCTAAACACGACTCCAACACCATCATTAAGTTTGCCGACGACACAACAGTGGTAGGCCCGATCATCGACAACGATGAGAAAGCCTATAGGGAGGAGGTCAGAGACCTGGCAGTGTGGTGCCAGGATAACAACCTCTCCCTCAATGTGAGCAAGACAAAGGAGCTGATCGTGGACTACAGGAAAAGGCGGGCCGAACAGGCCACCATTAACATCGACGGGTCTGTAGTGGAGCGGGTCGAGTGTCCACATCACCAACAAACTATCATGGTCCAAACACACCAAGACAGTCATGAAGAGGGCACAACAACACCTTTTCCTCCTCAGGAGACTGAAAATATTTGGCATGGGTCCCCAGATCATCAAAAAATTCTACAGCTGCACCATTGAGAGCATTGACCGTAAGGCGCTACAGCGGGTAGTGCGTACGGCCCAATACATCACTGAGGCCAAGCTTCCTGCCATCCAGGACCTCTATACCAGGCGGTGTCAGAGGAAAGCCCAAATAATTGTCAAAGACTCCAGTCACCCAAGTCATTGACTGTTCTCTCTGCTACCACACTGCAAGCGGTACCGGAACGCCAAGTCTAGTACCAAAAGGCTCCTTAACAGCTTCTACCCCCAAGACATAAGACTGCTGAACAATTATTAAAATGGCCACCCGGACTATTTACGTTGACCCCTGCTGCTACCCGCTGTCTATTATCTACAGTGAGGGAAAAACGTATTTGATCCCCTGCTGATTTTGTACGTTTGCCCACTGACAAAGAAATGATCAGTCTATAATTTTAATGGTAGGTTTATTTGAACAGTGAGAGACAGAATAACAACAAAAAAATCCAGAAAAACACATGACAAAAATGTTATACATTGATTTGCATTTTAATGAGGGAAATAAGTATTTGACCCCCTCTCAATCAGAAAGAGTTCTGGCTCCCAGGTGTCTTTTATGCAGGTAACGAGCTGAGATTAGGAGCACACTCTTAAAGGGAGTGCTCCTAATCTCAGTTTGTTACCTGTATAAAAGTCACCTGTCCACAGAAGCAATCAATCAATCAGATACCAAACTCTCCACCATGGCCCGTCTGAAGTTTGCCAATGAACATCTGAATGATTCAGAGGAGTACTGGGTGAAAGTGTTGTGGTCAGATGAGACCAAAATCGAGCTCTTTGGCATCAACTCAACTCGCCGTGTTTGGAGGAGGAGGAATGCTGCCTATGACCCCAAGAACACCATCCCCACCGTCAAACATGGAGGTGGAAACATAATGCTTTGGGGGTGTTTTTCTGCTAAGGGGACAGGACAACTTCACTGCATCAAAGGGACGATGGGCGGCGCCATGTACCGTCAAATCTTGGGTGAGAACCTCCTTCCCTCAGCCAGGGCATTGAAAATGGGTCGTGGATGGGTATTCCAGCATGACAATGACCCAAAACACATGGCCAAGGCAACAAAGGAGTGGCTCAAGATGAAGCACATTAAGGTCCTGGAGTGGCCTAGCCAGTAACACAGGAGAACTTTGGTAGCGTTTTCTTCAGATTTCCTTTATTAAAGTCCGCAGCTACAATAAAGTAGGAGCTAGAAACAGGGCGACCATGTCTTTCGGCACCATCTTGTAGTGTGTGTGTGTGGGGGGGGGGAGGGGGGGTTGGGTGTAGTGTGTGTGTTTGGGTGTGTGTTTGTGTGTGTATGTGTGGGGGGGGGGGAGGGGGGGTTGGGTGTAGTGTGTGTGTTTGGGTGTGTGTTTGTGTGTGTGTGTGTGGGGGGGGGAGGGGGGGTTGGGTGTAGTGTGTGTGTGTGTGTGTTTGGGTGTGTGTTTGTGTGTGTGTGTGTGTGTGTGTGTGTGTGTGTGTGGGGGGGGGGGGGGGGGGGGGTGTAGTGTGTGTGTGTGTGTATGTGTGTTTAGGTGTGTGTTTGTGTGTGTGTATGTGTGTGTGTGTGTGTGTGTTTGGGTGTGTGTTTGTGTGAGTGTATGTGTGTGTGTGTGTGTGTGTGTGTGTGTGTGTGTGTGTGTGTGTGTGTGTGTGTGTGTGTGTGTGTGTTTGGGTGTGTGTGTGTGTGTGCCATGCCTAAAGCCTGTGACAGTCAGTCCAGTGAGATAGATAAGATGGATGAACTATTAACTGCTAATGGTGTGTGTGTGTGTGTGTGTGTTTGTGTGTGTGTGTGTGTCTGTGTCTGTGTGCCAGAAGTATGTCTCGCTGTGGGAGTGGACATGAGCAGATGATTTAGTCTGTGTCCCAAATTTCCTGCAATTCTACTCATTTTGGCATGGGGCAAAGAGACAGAATCTGCAGTTTTCCAGCTCATTTCCTGCCATTATATCCATTTTGTCATGGGGTGGAGAGATCTGTGCAGGTTTACAGCTAATTCCCTGCCATTCTACACATTTTGACATGACTTGTGCCACGTTAATGATATCTGAGTGAGGGTGACTAACAAAAATCGATGTGGGCCCCCTGGAGGTCAGGTTCCCTTGAGGGTCAGCTTTCCCTGAAGGTCAGGTTCCCTGGAAACGTGCGCCCTGCGTGCCCGGTCGGGATTCGGCCATGATTAGTTTAGCTAGTTGAAGAGACTAACTTACCAATCAAAAAAAATAGTTAGCGAACATGACTAATTGAGTGACTGTCAGTGACTCACGTAATAAGAGAAAATCTGCTGATGCACCACCACATTCTGAAATGACACCTTGTGTATTCTACTATTCTACAGTAGATTGAGATCCCGACTGAGTTCTGAGTATTTTTTATTTTTTTTAAACTCTGACACCATTAACATGTCCACGACCCACTTTGGGTCGCGACCCATACTTTAAGAAAGGCTCCCCCTACATATTACACTACTTTTGAGAGTTGTCCCTATGGACCCCAGTCAAAAGTAGGGCACTACATAGGACATAGGGTGCCATGTGTGATACAGACTTAGTCTGCAGACTGAGGCGATGAAATGAGAACGTCCTCCATTAAGAAGTCTAAACTGTGCTTACCCATCCGCACTCTTACAAAAAACACATGCCACATTTGCAGTTTCACATGTGAAATAGCTCTTTTCACATGTTGAGCTTACGTTTCACATGTGAAACCATCTTTTCACATGTATAACATTTAGAGTTCACATGTTAATGTCATGTCTTTGTCAGTGGGAAAACGTACAAAATCAGCAGGGGATCAAATACTTTTTTCCCCTCACTGTATCAGCCCTCACCTGACTGCAGTTTCTTTCAGATTATTATTTACTATCCTATAGAATAGTCATTGGGTATAGACTCCTTCACATAGCATCCGTTTGAATGAACATGATTAGCACTCTATCCCTTTCAAAGAACTAGCAGACATCCGTCGTTACTGATAGGTGGCCATGAATTGGCTTTGTCCTTTTTTGTCGGTTTCTGCTCACAGTTTGTGCTTAAAGCTCTTAAATTCTGTGGAAAAAAACAGTGCATTTACGGAAATAGCTTCTCCCCACATCTTCTTAAATGAGAACTTCAGATGAGTTGGCTTCAGCCTGAGCTGATGTTCTGATCCGCAATGGCTGCATGATGCTGTAGGGTATTATAGGACGCTGGTGACCTGTGTGTGTGTGTGTGTGTGTGTGTGTGTGTGTGTGTGTGTGTGTGTTTGTTTGTTTGTTTGTTTGTGTGTGTGTGTGTGTGTGTGTGTGTGTTTGTTTGTGTGTGTGTGTGTGTGTGTGTGTGTGTGTGTGTGTGTGTGTTTGTTTGTGTGTGTGTGTGTGTGTGTGTGTGTTTGTGTGTGTGTGTGTGTGTGTGTGTGTGTGTGTGTGTGTTTGTGTGTGTGTTTGTGTGTGTGTGTGTGTGTGTGTGTGTGTGTGTGTGTTTGTTTGTGTGTGTGTTTGTGTGTGTGTGTGTGTTTGTTTGTGTGTGTGTGTGTGTGTGTGTGTGTGTGTTTGTGTGTGTGTGTGTGTGTGTGTGTTTGTTTGTGTGTGTGTGTGTGTGTGTGTGTGTGTGTGTTTGTGTGTGTGTGTGTGTGTGTGTGTGTGTGTGTGTTTGTGTGTGTGTGTGTGCGTGCGTGCGTGTGTGTTTGTTTGTGTGTGTGTGTGTGTGTGTTTGTGTGTGTGTGTTTGTGTGTGTGTGTGTGTGTGTGTGTGTGTTTGTGTGTGTGTGTGTGTGTGTGTGTGTGTGTTTGTGTGTGTGTGTGTGTTTGTGTGTGTGTGTGTGTGTGTGTGTGTGTGTGTGTGTGTGTGTGTGTGTGTGTGTGTGTGTGTGTGTTTGTGTGTGTGTGTGTTTGTGTGTGTGTGTTTGTGTGTGTGTGTGTTTGTGTGTGTGTGTGTGTGTGTGTGTGTTTGTGTGTGTGTGTGTGTGTGGTTGCGGTAAGAAACAAGGTCCTGGCAATCAGCCTGATCGGCTCAGCATTTATGTTCCTACTTACAGTCAGCACCTCGGGCACAACTCCAAGCTTCAGGTCTCAGAGACCATCATTCTGTCTGAGACAGGAGGCTTGATGGCTTGGTGACACTACCTGAAACCACACGCACGCACGCACACAAACACACACGCACGCACGCACACACACACACACACACACACACACACACACACACACACACACACACACACACACACACACACACACACACACACACACACACACACACACACACACACACACACACACTAACACACTTCACAGACAGCCACAGCTGGTCAAGGGGTGATTCTCTGCGGTTGACTCTGTGCTGCTAATCATTCTGTCTGAGACTGAAGGCTCTCTGAGGTGACACTAGCCTGGTCCCAGATCAGTTTGGTTTGTGCTGTGTAGTCATTGTTCACCATAGGAGTTGGCTACACAGCACAAACAACCCTGGGGACCAGGCTACTGTGATATTACCAGTAGTTACTGCTACATAGAGGTGTACAGGGGGCGGTATCACAGACAAACCGCTCCAGGGTCTCTGCTGTTGAGCCTAGGTGGTTGACCCTGTGTGGGGTCAACAGCCTGTTGTTGTGTGTGATGTGTCAGGTGGGGCACTGTGTCAGCAAAGAAGATGGAATCTCCGGGCAAATGGGCAATAAATATAACAGTCTCTCCAAACAAACAGTTCTCACATGTGGATGATTTCCATCCCCAATACCCCCAATACCCCCCCCCCCCCTATGAGCCCATGTCAAAAGTAAAACACTTTATAGGGAATAGGGTGCCATTTGGGATGTAGATCTGTTCTATCAATCCTCCAGTCTAGCTGGTCTCCCACCAGACAGCGTCTCCCACCACACAGTGTCTCCCACCACACAGCGTCTCCCACCGGACAGCGTCTCCCACAGGACAGCATCTCCCACCACACAGCGTCTCCCACAGGACAGCATCTCCCACCACACAGCGTCTCCCACAGGACAGCATCTCCCACCACACAGCGTCTCCCACCACACAGCGTCTCCCACCAGACAGCGTCTCCCACCAGACAGCGTCTCCCACCACACAGCGTCTCCCACCAGACAGCGTCTCCCACCGGACAGCGTCTCCCACCACACAGCGTCTCCCACCGGACAGCGTCTCCCACCACACAGCGTCTCCCACCAGACAGCGTCTCCCACCACACAGCGTCTCCCACCACACAGTGTCTCCCACCACACAGCGTCTCCCACCACACAGTGTCTCCCACCAAACAGCGTCTCCCACTACACAGAGTCTCCCACAGGACAGCCTCTCCCACCACACAGTGTCTCCCACCACACAGCGTCTCCCACCACACAATGTCTCCCACCACACAGCGTCTCCCACAGGACAGTGTCTCCCACAGGACAGCTTTTCCCACCACACAGCATCTCCCACAGGACAGTGTCTCCCACAGGACAGCGTCTCCCACCACAGAGCGTCTCACACAGGACAGCGTCTCCCACAGGACAGCGTCTCCCACCACACAGCGTCTCCCACCGGACAGCGTCTCCCACCACACAGCATCTCCCACCACACAGCGTCTCCCACAGGACAGCGTCTCCCACCACAGAGCGTCTCACACAGGACAGCGTCTCCCACAGGACAGCGTCTCCCACCACACAGCGTCTCCCACAGCAGTCATGGATAATAGATTACCCATGTACTAGTCCAGGCTCCACACTGATGTTACCCAGAGAGGACTGCGTGTGTCTTGGGAGAGAGGGGAGGGTTCCTGGGGAAGGGAGATGGAGGGATAGGAGCTGTGTAGGGGAAAGGGATAGGAGATACCTAGTCAGTTGTACAACTGAATGTATTCAACTGAAATGTGTCTTCCACATTTAACCAAACTCCTCTAAATCAGAGTGGTGCGGGGGGGGCTGCTTTAATCGACGTCCACGTCATCAGCGCCCAGGGAGTGTGTCTGGAGAGAGGGGGGGGGGGGGGGGGGGGTTTAGAGGAAGGGGGAGATGCTAGTCTAGAAAACCCGACCCTAGGCGGTGACGTAGTTCCTCTATGCCAAAAGAGTCCATCGTTGAAACCAGACCCTGGTCACTGTGTTGCCTAGGATCAGGTTTACTAGACTAATGTGCCTGCGGGAAGGGGGAGGGTCTGAATGTAGCTTTCTGATTTGATAAACAGGAGGCTGCTACCTGATGCTGAGATGTTGTAAACAACATTCACTGTCCTGCCTAGGGTCCGGTTTAGGAGACTAGGGAGATGCAGGGATGGAGGCTGGGTGTGTCTAGGGAGAGAGGTGTCCTGGGGGAGAGAGGGGGGATGGAGGATGGGTGTGTCTAGGGAGAGAGGTGTCCTGGGGGAGAGAGGGGGAATGGAGGATGGGTGTGTCTAGGGAGAGAGGGAGATAGGGTCCTGGGGGAGGGAGGGGGGATGGAGGATGGGTGTGTCTAGGGAGAGAGGGAGATAGGGTCCTGGGGGAGGGAGGGGGGATGGAGGATGGGTGTGTCTAGGGAGAGAGGTGTCCTGGGGGAGAGAGGGGGGATGGAGGATGGGTGTGTCTAGGGAGAGAGGGAGATAGGGTCCTGGGGGAGGGAGGGGGGATGGAGGATGGGTGTGTCTAGGGAGAGAGGGAGATAGGGTCCTGGGGGAGAGAGGGGGGATGGAGGATGGGTGTGTCTGGGGAGAGAGGGAGATAGGGTCCTGGGGGAGGGAGGGGGGATGGAGGATGGGTGTGTCTGGGGAGAGGGTCCTCGGGGAGGGGGGGAGAGAGGGGAGGGAGGGGAGATGGAGAGATGGAGGCTGTGTGTGTCTGGGGGGAGAGGGAGATAGGGTCCTGGGGGAGAGAGGGGAGGGGGGGGAGAGAGGGGAGGGAGGGGAGATGGAGGGATGGAGGCTGTGTGTGTCTAGGGAGAGAGGGAGAGAGAAGGAGAGATGGAGAGAGGGGTCCTGGGGGAGGGAGGGGAGATGGATGATATGTGCCGTGGTCTGTGCTCTGTCTTCCGTGGCCTGCCTGCTTCCTGGATGGTTACACCTGGGGAAACTGGCTCTGGAGAAAAGCCAGTTCACTGTGCACTTGTTTCAGATGAGGACCTCATACTGACACTAAGGAAAATGGAGGCCCTGGTCTCTCTCTCCAGGTGTCTTCTAAGACTTAGAGGAGAAAGTTTCCAGACTTTAGAAGTTTCCAGAGGCTGTGTCTGGAGAGAGAGCGAGAGGGGTCTTTGGGAAGAAGGGAAGGCTCCCTTCTAGGCTCAAAGTTAGCATGGAGAATTTGTCTGTGTCCTGAATGGCACCCTATTCCCTACATAGTACACTCATTTTGACCAGAGCCCTATGGGGTGCCATTTGGGACGCTGTGGAAGTGTTGATACTTAGGAGAGTTTCTGACAGACTGTGTGTCCAGCTTCACAGGAGAGAGAGAACAGTCCATCACTAGGGAAGAGGGGTCTTCACAGGACAGAGAGAACAGTCCATCACTATGGGAGAGGGATCTTCACAGGAGAGAGAGAACAGTCCATCACTAGGGGAGAGGGGTCTTCACAGGAGAGAGAGAACAGTCCATCACTAGGGAAGAGGGATCTTCACAGGACAGAGAGAACAGTCCATCACTAGGGGAGAGGGATCTTCACAGGAGAGAGAGAACAGTCCATCACTATGGGAGAGGGATCTTCACAGGAGAGAGAGAACAGTCCATCACTATGGGAGAGGGATCTTCACAGGAGAGAGAGAACAGTCCATCACTAGGGGAGAGGGATCTTCACAGGAGAGAGAGAACAGTCCATCACTATGGGAGAGGGATCTTCACAGGAGAGAGAGAACAGTCCATCACTATGGGAGAGGGATTTTCACAGGAGAGAGAGAACAGTCCATCACTATGGGAGAGGGATTTTCACAGGAGAGAGAGAACAGTCCATCACTAGGGGAGAGGGATTTTCACAGGAGAGAGAGAACAGTCCATCACTAGGGGAGAGGGGTCTTGGGGGAGAAGGGGAGAAGGGGAGGCTTGCTCCTGGCATCCTGCTCACAGTGAAGTTCTCTGGCCAGTTGTTGTTGATGGGAGAGAGAGAGAGAGAGGAGAGAGAGAAGAGAGAGAGAGAGAGATGTGTCTTGGGAGAGAGGTCTTGGGGGAGGAGGAGAGGCTGGCTCCTGATTTGACCCTGTATGGAACCCAGTTCACTGTGCATCTGCTCAAGGTGAGACCTGCAGGAGCATGGAGACTCTGCTGCGCTCAGAGAAGTGATCTCACCTGTCCAATAAGACTTTGAAGAAAAGTTGTATGGACTTTAAAAAAAAAAAAAGTTAAGATTCAGCTTCACTGTTCATCACATAGCATGTACATGGGAAAGGTGCTGTATTTGTATTTGTATTTATTATGGAACCCCGGCAGCAGCTACTCTTCCTGGGGTCCATCAAAACTAAGCCAGTTCATGCAATTTTAAAAACATTACAATACATTCACAACACACTGTGTGCCCTTAGGCCCCTACTCCACCACTACCACCTATCTACAGTACAAAATCCACGTGTACGTGTTATCATTACATTGTAGTCATTTAGCAGACGCTCTTATCTTATGAATGCAAACTTTTTTTTTTTTTTTCATACTGGCACCCCGTGGGAAACGAACCCACATCCCTGCCGGCCAAACCCTCCCCTACCTTGGACCAATTGTGCGCCGCCCATGGGTCTCCCTGTTGCGGCCGGCTGCGACAGAGCCTGGACTCGAACCAGGATCTCTAGTGGCACAGCTAGCACTGCCTTAGACCACTGCGCCACTCAGGAGTCTTGTGTGTGTATGCATTTGTCTGTGCCTATGTTTGTGTCTCTTCACAGTCCCCACTCTTCCATAAGGTGCATTTTATCTGTTTTTTAAATCGAATTTTACTACTTGCATCAGTTACTTGATGTGGAATAGAGTTCCATGTAGTCATGGCTCTATGTAGTACTGTACGTCTCCCATAGTCTGTTCTGGACTTGGGGACTGTGAAGAGACCTCTGGTGGCATGTCTTGTGGGGTATGCATTGGTGTCCGAGCTGTGCGCCAGTAGTTCAAACAGACAGCTCGGTGCATTCAACATGTCAATACCTCTCATAAATACAAGTAGTGATGAAGTCAATCTCTCCTCCAGTTTGAGCCAGGAGAGACTGACATGCATATTACTAATATTAGCTCTCTGTGTACATCCAAGGGCCAGCCGTGCTGCCCTGTTCTAAGCCAATTGCAATTTTCCTAAGTCCTTTTTGTGGCACCTGACAACACGACTGAACAGTAGTCCAGGTGTGTCAAAACTAGGGCCTGTAGGACCTGCCTTGTTGATAGTGCTGTTAAGAAGGTAGAGCAGTGCTTTATTATGGACAGACTTCTCCCCATCTTAGCTACTGTTGTCAATATGTTTTGACCATGACAGTTTACAATCAAGGGTTACTCCAAGCAGTTTAGTCACCTCAACTTGCTCAATTTCAATATTATTTATTACAAGATTTAGTTGAGGTTTAGGGTTTAGTGAATGATTTGTACCAAATACAATGCTTTTAGTTTTAGAAATATTTAGGACTAACTTATTCCTTGCCACCCACTCTGAAACTAACTGCAACTCTTTATTAAGTGTTGCAGTCATTTCAGTCGCTGTGGTAGCTGACATTTATAGTGTTGAGTCATCCGCATACATAGACATTAGTAAAGATTGAAAAAAGTAATGGGCCTAGACAGCTGCCCTGGGGAATTCCTGATTCTACCTGGATTATGTTGGAGAGGCTTCCATTAAAGAACACCCTCTGTGTTCTGTTAGACAGGTAACTCTTTATCCACAATATAGCAGGGGGAGTAAAGCAATAACACATAAAAAAAAATCCCAATAGTTTACTAAGGGTTGGTAACAGGCTAATTGGTCGGCTATTTGAGCCAGTAAAGGGGGCTTTACTATTCTTAGGTAGCGGAATTACTTTTGCTTCCCTCCAAGCCTGGGGGCACACACATTCTAGTAGGCTTAAATTGAAAATATGGCAAATAGAAGTGGCAATATCGTCCGCTATTATCCTAAGTAATTTTCCATGTAATTTGTCAGACCCCGGTGGCTTGTCATTGTTGATAGACAACAATTGTTTCACCTCTTCAACACTCACTTTACGGAATTCAAAATTACAATGCTTGTCTTTCATAATTTGGTCAGATATACTTGGATGTGTAGTGTCAGCGTTTGTTGCTGGCATGTCATGCCTAAATTTGCTAATCTTGCCAATGAAAGAATAATTGAAGTAGTTGGCAATATCAGTTGGTTTTGTGATGAATGAGCCATCTGATTCAATGAATGATGGAGCTGAGTTTGCCTTTTTTCCCAAAATTTCATTTAAGGTGCTCCAAAGCTTTTTACTATCATTCTTTATTTCATTTATCCTTGTTTCATAGTGGAGTTTATTCTTATTTTTATTCAGTTTAGTCACATGATTTTTCAATTTGCAATACGTTTGCCAATCGGTTGTGCAGCCAGACTTATTTGCCATTCCTTTTGCCTCATCCCTCTCAACCATAACATTTTTCAATTACTCATCAATCCTTGGGGATTTAACAGTTTTTACAGTCATTCTCTTAATGGATGCATGCATATTAGTAACTGGAATAAGCAATGTCATAAATGTGTCAAGTGCAGGGTCTGTTTGCTCCTCATTACACACCACAGACCAATATATATATTCTTTACATCAACAACATAGGAATCACTACAAAACGTATTGTATGACTTCTTATACACACAATGATTTAATTCCTGTACTGTTTGTAACTACCCCGGTAGGTTGACTGATAACATGAACCAGGTTGCAGGCACTGGTTACAGTTTGAAGTGTTATCTTGAGTGGGCAGTCTGATGAAAGCCAGTCAATATTTAAATCACCCAGAAAGTATATCTCTCAATTGAGATCACATACATTATGATGTGTGTGTGTCTGGGAGAGGTGTCCATGGGAGATAGAGGTATCCAGGGGAGATAGAGGTGTCCAGGGGAGAGAGAGGTATCCAGGGGAGATAGAGGTATCCAGGGGAGATAGAGGTGTCTAGGGGAGATAGAGGTGTCCAGGGGAGAGAGAGGTGTCCAGGGGAGAGAGAGGTGTCCATGGGAGATAGAGGTGTCCAGGGGAGATAGAGGTGTCCAGGGGAGAGAGAGGTGTCCATGGGAGATAGAGGTGTCCAGGGGAGATAGAGGTGTCCATGGGAGAGAGAGGTGTCCAGGGGAGATAGAGGTGTCCATGGGAGATAGAGGTGGGCTGTGATCTGTTTCCTGTGGACTGGCTGGTTCACCTTAGCCCGGGTACCAGTCTGTTTCTGCTATCATTCCATTCCTTGCCACTCCTTGTAAAAAAACAAAAAAAAGTGGAATGATAGCACAAACAGACTTGTACCCAGGCTAGGTTCACCTGGCCCTGGAGAAAATCAGGTTCACTTTGACCTCTCAGAGATGTTACCAGTGCAGGTGCATCATGACAGAATAAAAGTTTTGTATGGCCTTTTTAGAAAAGTGTTGCATGGACTAATCTGCTTCCCTATAGAGAAATAGACCATTCTATAGAGTTGTGTGGGAAGATATTAGTGTGGACAATGATGGCAGATGATTAGAGTTACAGAACTGTATGTACATTTATCATGGAACGTCCTTAACATTTGAGAGAGGGGCATGTTTTCTTCATGTGTGAAGAGGCATGTTTTGTCATGTGTGAAGAGGCATGTTTTGTCATGTGTGAAGAGGCATGTTTTGTCATGTGTGAAGGGGCATGTTTTGTCATGTGTGAAGAGGCATGTTTTGTCATGTGTGAAGAGGGGCATGTTTTGTCATGTGTGAAGAGGCATGTTTTGTCATGTGTGAAAATGCATGTTTTGTCATGTGTGAAGAGGCATGTTTTGTCATGTGTGAAGAGGCATGTTTTGTCATGTGTGAAGAGGCATGTTTTGTCATGTGTGAAGAGGCATGTTTTGTCATGTGTGAAGAGGCATATTTTGTCATGTGTGAAGTGGCATGTTTTGTCATGTGTGAAGAGGCATGTTTTGTCATGTGTGAAAATGCATGTTTTGTCATGTGTGAAGAGGCATGTTTTGTCATGTGTGAAAATGCATGTTTTATCATGTGTGAAGAGACATGTTTTGTCATGTGTGAAGAGGCATGTTTTGTCATGTGTGAAATGGCACGTTTTGTCATGTGTGAAGAGGCACGTTTTGTCATGTGTGAAGAGACATGTTTTGTCATGTGTGAAGAGGCATGTTTAGTCATGTGTGAAGAGGCATGTTTTGTCATGTGTGAAGAGGCATGTTTTGTCATGTATTTGTCATGTGTTTGTTCAGTTTTAATGGGTTCACTTTCAGTATATAGACTTAGTCTGCTTCCCAAATAGCATCATATTCCCTATGGGCCCTTGTCAAAAGTAGTGCACTACATAGGGAATAGGGTGCAATTTGGGACACACACACATATATTGTGAATCACCCTCAACAACTTGTGTGATTGGAAAACATTTCTACAAGTCTTTTTAGTTGAAATAAAATGCGTGTATATAAATGATTCACTTTTTCAAAAGGTGTTTAGTTACAAGGACTCTTCAACATGTGTGAGTCTACTACAAGCATACTGTCACGCTCTGGCTCCGGGACTGTGTATTTTGAGCCAGGGTGTGTTCATTTGGTTGTGTTGTGTTTCATTGTTTGGTCGTGTGACTCCCAATCAGTGGTAACGAGTGTCAGCTGTCGGCTCGTTATCTCTGATTGGGAGCCATATTTAAACTGTCAGTGTTCACCTTAGTGTTGTGGGTTTTTGTTCCTGTACAGTCATTGTCACTGTGGACTTCACGTATCGTCATTTGTTTTGTTGTTTTCGTGTTTAGGCTTTAATTTAATAAAGTCATGTTCACCTTCAACGCTGCGCATTGGTCCTCCTCATTAGACGATCGTGACACATACTCTTCAACATAACAATTCTATGATATGCTTGATGATGAACATGAACTATATAGTGAGATTTCCAGGTAGTTTTTTTCACTTTAAATTACTGTTTAGCCCGACCTTCAACTGACCCCACACTGATCCCCATGGATTATACTACACAATAAAATCATACACAACACAGACAGTATGAGAGATAAAACATTTGAAGAATTAATTAAGCAGTTATGAGGAAAATACCTTCCTAATAACGAGACACTCCTTTTGAAACATGTCTGGAAAAGGCATTGGTCGTTACCAAACTGTTCTTGGATGGTTGGGAGAAGTTGCTCTCTGAGGATGTGTTGGTACCATTCTTTATTCATGGCTGTGTTCTTAGGCAAAATTGTGAGTGAGCCCACTCCCTTGGCTGAGAAGCAACCCCACACATGAATGGTCTCAGGATGTTATACTGTTGGCATGACACAGGACTGATGGTAGCGCTCACCTTGTCTTCTCCGGACAAGGTGTTTTCCGGATGCCCCAAACAATCGGAAAGGGGATTCATCAGAGAAAATGACTTTACCCCAGTCCTCAGCAGTCCAATCCCTGTACCTTTTGCAAAATATCAGTCTGTTCCTGATGTTTTTCCTGGAGAGAAGTGGCTTCTTTGCTGCCCTTCTTGACACCAGGCCATCCTCCAAAAGTCTTCGCCTCACTGTGCGTGCAGATGCACTCACACCTGCCTGCTGCCATTCCTGAGCAAGCTCTGCACTGGTGGTGCCCCGATCCCGCAGCTGAATCAACTTTAGGAGATGGTCCTGGTGCTTGCTGGACTTTCCTGGGCACCCTGACGCCTTCTTCACAACAATTGAACCTCTCTCCTTGAAGTTCTTGATGATCCGATAAATGGTTGATTTAGGTGCAATCTTACTAGAAGCAATATCCTTGCCTGTGAAGCCCTTTTTGTGCAAAGCAATGATGACGGCACGTGTTTCCTTGCAGGTAACCATGGTTAACAGAAGAAGAACAATGATTTCAAGCACCACCCTCCCTTTAAAGCTTACAGTCTGTTATTCTAACTCAATCAGCATGACAGAGTGATCTCCAGCCTTGTCCTCGTCAACACTCTCACCTGTGTTAACGAGATAATCACTAACACGATGGCAGCTGGTCCTTTTGTGGCAGGGCTGAAATGCAGTGGAAATGTTTTTGGCAAAGAGGGACTTTGCAATTAATTGCAATTCATCTGATCACTCTTCATGACATTCTGGAGTATAAGCAAATTGCCATCATCAAAACTGAGGCAGCAGACTTTGTGAATATTAGTATTTGTGTTATTCTCAAAACATTTGACCACGAATGTATGTGATGGTAACACTGATGTCAGACTCTCCGTGATAACCTCTAGTGCCATCTGAGTGTTCCAGTTTAGTGCAGGTTAATGGACAGAGCAAAAAAGGTCTTACAGAGATTTAAACAAAATAATAAAAAATATAATACGTCTGTCTGTTTGTCCCCCTCTTCCTCCTCATCATTTTCCCTTCTTCTCCTCCAGTGTATTGTTCACAGCCCTTACAGAGAGACACCAATATGTCTGTTTGTTCTCCTCCTCTGTTCTTCTCCCCCTGCTTCTCCCTAGTGTGATATTATCCTCTAGCGTCTGGTGACAAGGGTTTTTACAGGACAACATGAGGAGGTTTTTTTGTGATGTTTCACTATGATTGATAAGGGGGCTCTCTGAGGGGCGTCGGGCTGATAATGTGGATTCTATTTCTCTGCCTTCTCCTGTAAAACATACCATCGATCACACCCATCCAACGGCCTTAACCCGAGGAAATTACACACATACACATAACACACATGCGAGCACGTACGGACAAACACACACACATGAATGAGACGTAGGAACACACACATGCGTGTGCGCACACACAGGTGTTAACCCGGTCAATTAAAACCTTCGTGGGCGGGGCTTTATCCAGGGGTCCTACAAACCAGGAAGCAGGACACACATCAACTAGGGAAGGAACATTCTCAACAGAATTGGAACACAAATCCACATCATAACACTAAGACCTCCTACCACAATAAACCATCTGCATTATGACAGTAAGACCTCCTACCACAATAAACCATCTGCATTATGACAGTAAGACCTCCTACCACAATAAACCATCTACATCAAGAAACTAAGACCTCCTACCATAATAAACCATCTACATTATGACAGTAAGACCTCCTACCACAATAAACCATCTACATCAAGAAACTAAGACCTCCTACCACAATAAACCATCTACATCAAGAAACTAAGACCTCCTACCATAATAAACCATCTGCATTATGACAGTAAGACCTCCTACCACAATAAACCATCTACATTATGACACTAAGACCTCCTACCACAATAAACCATCTGCATTATGACAGTAAGACCTCCTACCACAATAAACCATTTGCATTATGACAGTAAGACCTCCTACCACAATAAACCATCTACATCAAGAAACTAAGACCTCCTACCACAATAAACCATCTGCATTATGACACTAAGACCTCCTACCACAATAAACCATCTACATCAAGAAACTAAGACCTCCTACCACAATAAACCATCTGCATTATGACAGTAAGACCTCCTACCACAATAAACCATCTGCATTATGACAGTAAGACCTCCTACCATAATAAACCATCTGCATTATGACACTAAGACCTCCTACCACAATAAACCATCTGCATTATGACAGTAAGACCTCCTACCACAATAAACCATCTACATCATGACACTTAGACCACAGAGGACATATAAAACAATACACCATCCAGAGTATAACGTTGGTACATAACTGTCCCTTAGCTGATGATACACTACATGATCAAAAGTATGTGGTCGTCGAACAGCTCATTCCAAAATCATGTGCATCAATATGGAGTTGGTCCCCTTTGCTGCTATAACAGCCTCCACTATTCTGGGAAAGCTTTACACTAGATGTTGGAACATTGCTGTGGGGACTTGCTTCCATTCAGCCGCAAGAGCATTAGTGAGGTCGGGTACTGATGATGGGCGATTGGGCCTGGCTCGCAGTCTGCGTTCCAATTAATCTCAAAGGTTTTCAATTGGCTTAAGGTCAGGGCTCTGTGCAGGACAGTCAAGTTCTTCCACACTGATCTCAACAAACTATTTCTGTATGGACCTCGCTTTGTCATGCTGAAATAGGAAAGGGGCCTTCCCCAAACTGTTACCACAAAGTTAGAAGCGTTAAGAATTCCCTTCACTGGAACTAAGGGGCCCAGCCCGAACCATTAAAAACAGCAGCACCAAACTTTACAGTTGGCACTATGCATTCGGGCAGGTAGCATTCTCCTGGCATCCGCCAAACCCAGATTCATTCGTCGGACTGCCAGATGTTGAAGCGTGATTCATCACTCCAGAGAACGCTTTTCCACTGCTCGAGAGTCCAATGGCGGCGAGCTTTACACCACTCCAGCCGACACTTGGCATTGCGCATGGTGATCCTAGGCTTGTGTGCGGCTGCTCGGCCATGGAAACCTATTTCATGAAGCTCCCGACGAACAGTTCTTGTGCAGATGTTGCTTCCAGAGGCAGTTTGGAACTCGGTAGTGAGTGTTGCAACCGAGGACAGACAATTTTTATGCGCTTCAGCACTTGGCGCTCCTGTTCTGTGAGCTTGTGTGGCCTACCACTTTGCGGCTGAGCCGTTGTTGCTCCTAGATGTTTCCACTTCACAATAACAGCACTTACTTACTTACTTACTTACTTTATTGTCCCCATGGGGAAATTTTGTTGCAGTGTCATGTACACATTTAAAGTGGCGTTAAATACAAAACAAGATTGACAATACAACTTTCAATAACAGTCACG
Organism: Coregonus lavaretus; assembly: GCF_964263955.1. NCBI lineage: Eukaryota > Metazoa > Chordata > Actinopteri > Salmoniformes > Salmonidae > Coregonus > Coregonus lavaretus. The sequence goes on from NW_028161291.1 coordinate 45,797, forward strand.
CACCAATAAAAATAAGAAATAAGAAATAAAACATTTAAAACAAAGACTAGCCTGCTGGCCTTACGGGGTCAATGGGAACATTTGCCCGAGCTATTTAAGAGGGATATCACACCTGGCACAAATGATTGTCTCGTTCTATTTTTCCTACACCTACGCCCTATACCTACGCCCAGAGGGGAGTAATTCAAAGTCCAGGTACAGGGGGTGACTTGGGTCTAAAATGATTTTGTGAGCCTTACGGAGGGCCCTGACCTTAAAGATCTCATCCAGGCCTGTCTGTTTGACTCCAAGTACCTTACTTGCTGTGGTAATAATCCTTCTCAGCATGTTTCTCTGACTGACAGTGGCATTGCCAAACCAACAAACAATACAAAAAGTTAAAATACTCTCAATAAAGGATTTGTAAAACAGAGTCAATATAGTACAGTCTATATTAAAAGAACCCAACTTTTTTAGAAAATACAGTCTCTGTTGGCTCTTTTTGTAGATCTGGTCTGTACATTTACTCCACTGAAGCTTACTGTCCAAAAAGACACCCAGATATTTATATTCCTCTACAATTTCTATATTCTGGCCTCTGATAGATGTTGCAGAGGTAGGTGTTGTACGCTTCCTGAAGTCTATGCACATCTCTTTGGTCTTGTTAGTATTGAGGACCAAGTGTGATTCCTCACACCACTCTACAAAGTCATCTAGGACCGGGCCATGATGTTCCTCGTCATCATGCAACAGGCTGATCAAGGCAGTGTCATCAGCGAACTTAACGAGGTGTCTGTCAGTATGGGAACTAGTACAACTATTAGTGTACAAGATGTACAGAAGTGGGGACAAAACACATCCCTGAGCAGAGCCTGTGTTGGTATTGCGTATATCCGACACATGGGGACCTATTTTGACTCGCTGTGAGCGTTGGCTCAGGAAGTCCAACAGCCACAAAACCAGCCCCCCATCTAAGGAAAAGTCCCGAATGAGTCTCTGTGCCAGAATGTAAGGCTGGATTGTGTTGAAGGCAGAAGAAAAGTCAACAAACAGAACCCTGACATGGGATTTGGCACCTTCTAGATGTCTATAGACCATGTTAAGGGGGGTAAGAATGGCATCATCATCTCCTCTGCTGGTCTGATAGGCAAACTGAAATGGGTCGAGGAGCTTCTGGGTGACACTGAGAATATGACTTTTCACAATTTTCTCAAGGCATTTCATAACTAAGGATGTCAAAGCGACAGGGCGATAGTCATTCAGCACAGAGGGATTTGATACTTTAGGAATTGTTATAATTATTGATTTTTTCCACAATACTGGAATGTGTTGCTGGTTGAGTGAGGATTGGAAAATGTCTGTAAAAACACCAGCCAGTTGTTCAGCACAGTGCTTTAACACATGCCCACTTATTTTGTCTGGGCCTGGGCTTTTGTATTTGTTACATCCCCTGAACAACTTTAGAACATCAGACTGTTGAACAACAACTCTCTCAAACATTTGTAATGATGCTTCCATTTGTTTTACCTCCGACACAAAGTTGTCTGATTCAAATCTTGAGAAGAAAACATTCAGTTCATTAGCCATGTTCTGGCCCTCATATCCCCCAAGGTCAGCACTGGTTTTTCCCCTGCCTATATGGGGGGCACTAGCCATGGATTTAATCCCTTGCCAGGCCACCCTTGCGTTTCCTGAGGAGAGGGTCCTCTCCACCCTTTGCTTGTATGCCTCCTTGTCCACCAGTATCTGTCTTTTTATCTCACGTTGTACATCTCTTAAGGCCTGTCTATCACCCCCAGCATAAACTGCCTTCTTCCTATCAAGTAGTGATTTTAGATGTTTTGATACCCAGGGCTTGTTGTTAGGGAAGATTTTACAGGTCTTAGTAGGCACAACTGACTCAACACAGAAGTTTACATAGTCTGAAATAACCTCTGTGAGTTCATCCAGATCAGAGCTGCTGTCCTCAAATACCTCCCACATTGTACAGTCAAAACACCCCTGGAGACAAGTGATACTGTTGTCATTCCAGATCTGGACAGTTTTAACTGTGGGTTTCTCCCTCTCCAGGAGGCGACAGTAAATTGGCCTGAGGTAGACCACATTGTGGTCTGATGTCCCCAGAGGAGGTCTGGTGGTGGCAGAGAACGCCTTTGGTATTGTCCCATAGCACAAATCAAGAGTCCTATTTTTCCTAGTGTGACATTTCACATACTGATGGTATGTGCGCAAGACTTTGTGCAAGGTACAGTTGTTAAAATCCCCTAAAATAAATTTGGGTGTGTCGGGGGAGATGGATTCCAGTTTCTGTGACAGATTATAAATAATCTCTGATGCCTTTGTTATATTAGCTTTTGGTTGAATGTACACAACGGTAACAAACAATTGGGGGAACTCACGGGGCAGATAGTAAGGTCGCAGTGACACAGAAAGCAGTTCAATGTCGGGGGTACAGAGTCGCTCTCTTACCAGGATCGATTTACACCACTGGTCCCTGACAAGCAGGCAGACGCCCCCGCCGTGAAGTTTCCCTGTGACTGTCAGATCGCGGTCCGCTCTGACCAGGGTGAAGCCGGCCGGCTCCACTTCTCTGTCCGGGACTCTGTCATCCAGCCAAGTCTCAGTACAGTTGACCGGGGAAGCAGGGCAGAACTTTGACGAACTGACTTGTTGGAAAGGTGGCATCCTATGACGGTGCCACCTTGAAAGTCACTGAGCTCTTCAGTAAGGCCATTCTACTGCCAATGTTTGTCTATGGAGATTGCATGGCTGTGTGCTCAATTTTATACACTTGTCAGCAACGTTTGTGGCTGAAATAGCCGAATCCACTAATTTGAAGGGGTGTCCACATACTTTTGCATGGGAGATTACAGGCAGTGTGTGTTACGCCAAGGGTGTCTACTTTGTGTGTGTGTGTGTGTGTGTGTGTGTGTGCGCGTGTGTGTATATGTGTGTGTGGCTACTCTGTGGAGGCGTTATGAGATCCGAACAGTAGCTAATGTATTTCTTGCTGAGCCTCTTTCTGTCAATATTTACTTGCAGCAGGGGCCTCTTGCCACAGTTGCCAATAACACTAGCAGCACTTGCAACAGACCCATAAGGCACCTATGATAATGCAGGAGGGTAAAGAGAGTCTGTTTGGGCCTATCTGGGGACCAAACAGGACAATATACCAGTAAAGACCCTGTAGTAAGAGAAGCATCAGTGTTTTCCATGGGTTGTGGAAGCTGTATCCGTTCAGTGTAAGACAAATCTGTCCTCAGGGTGACTTACCTGTAACTTGACATGACACATGGCTGTTACTAGCACACAACAGCTAGCTAGCTAGCACACCACAGCTAACTAGCTAGCACATCACATCTAACTAGCACACAACAGCTAACTAGCTAGCGCATTACAGCTAACTTGCACACCACAGCTAGCTAGCTAGTACACCACAGCTACCTAACTAGCACACCACAGCTAGCTAACTAGCACGCCATGGCTAACTAGCTAGCACACCACGGCTAGCTAACTAGCACACCCCGGCTAGTTACTAGGAATAACTTGTGTGTCTTTCTGTCTCTCTCTCTCTCTCTGTGTGTTTTCAGTTGACGGCTGCATACACAGAGCGTCAGGCTCCTGTCTGTATGACGAATGCATCACACTCAACGGCTGTGAAACCGGCAACGCCAAGATCACCGGTGGCTATGATCTACCGGCTAAATGTGAGTACCAGTTAATCCTATATAATCCCTGTTACGAATTTCCCTGCTGATGGGGCTGTTTGGACGCTAACAGGGCATGTGTGTCCCTTCAAAATCCTTGCAATGAATACGGTTAATTGTATGTGGACCATCCAAGTTCATTCTATATGATCCCCGTGAAACATGTGAAACGTTGGGACAAACATGATGCTGCTATGCATGACAGCCAATCTAATTATCACTACACCACCCACCCACCAACTACAAGATCTGAGTTAACCTACCCCACAGGCAAAAATGGTTGCAATGATGTACAGTACATCCCTTTTGTAAGACATTGTTGCTGTGACGGCTGCATCATCACATAACGACTACACTGGCATTCTGAATCACACCACTTGCCTCACATGGTGGACATTTTAGTCCTTTTGGGATGAAGTGTCCTATCAATGAGCCCATGGAGTTGACAGTTGCTTTATTTATTTGCTGTCTAGATTCTGGAATCATAACACCAGTTCCATCATCGTTTATTAGTAGTG
>NW_028161291.1:55000-70044 GCF_964263955.1 Coregonus lavaretus
CTACTCTACTCTACTCTACACTACTCTACTCTACTCTACTCTACACTACACTACACTACACTACTCTACTCTACTCTACACTACTCTACTCTACTCTACTCTACTCTACTCTACACTACTCTACTCTACTCTACTCTACTCTACTCTACACTACACTACTCTACTCTACTCTACACTACTCTACTCTACTCTACTCTACTCTACTCTACTCTACTCTACACTACTCTATTCTACTCTACTCTACACTACACTACTTCACTCTACTCTACTCTACTCTACTCTACTCTACTCTACTCTACTCTACACTACACTACTCTACTCTACTCTACACTACTCTACTCTACTCTACTCTACTCTACTCTACTCTACACTACTCTATTCTACTCTACTCTACACTACACTACTTCACTCTACTCTACTCTACTCTACTCTACTCTACTCTACACTACACTACTATACTCTACTCTACTCTACACTACTCTACTCTACTCTACTCTACTATACTATACTCTACACTACTTCACTCTACTCTACACTACTCTACTCTACTCTACTCTACTCTACTCTACACTACACTACTTCACTCTACTCTACTCTACTCTACTCTACTCTACACTACTCTACACTACTCTACTCTACTCTACTCTACTCTACTATACTATACTCTACACTACTTCACTCTACTCTACACTACTCTACTCTACTCTACTCTACTCTACTCTACTCTACTCTACTCTACACTACACTACTTCACTCTACTCTACTCTACTCTACACTACTCTACTCTACTCTACTCTACTCTACTATACTCTACTCTACTCCACTCTACACTATTCTACTCTACTCTACACTACTCTACACTACACTACACTACACTACACTACACTACACTATACTATGCTATACTATACTATAATATACTATACTACACTACTCTACTCTACTCTACTCTACTCTACTCTACTCTACTCTACACTACTCTACTCTACACTACTCTACTCTACTCTACTCTACACTACTCTACTCTACTATACTCTACCATACTCTACTCTACACTAATCTACACTAATCTACACTACTCTACTCTACTCTAGTCCACTCTACACTATTCTACTCTACTCTACACTACTCTACACTACACTACACTACACTATACTACACTATACTATACTATACTATACTATAATATACTATACTATACTACACTACTCTACTCTACTCTACTCTACTCTACTCTACACTACTCTACTCTACACTACTCTACTCTACTCTACAATACACTACACTACTCTACTCTACTCTACACTACACTACTCTACTCTACTCTACTATACTCTACTCTACACTACTCTACTCTACTCTACTCTACTCTACTCTACTCTACACTACTCTACTCTACTCTTCTCCACTCTACTCCACTCTACACTACTCTACTCCACTCTACACTACTCTACTCTACTCTACTCTACTCTACTCTACTCTACTCTACTATACTCTACTCTACTCTACTCTACTCTACTCTACTCTACTCTACTCTACACTACACTACACTACACTACTATACTCTACTCTACACTACTATACTCTACTCTACTCTACTCTACTCTACTCTACTCTACTATACTCTATTCTACACTACTCTACTCTACTCTACTCTACTCTACACTACTCTACACTACTCTACTCTACTCTACTCTACTCTACTCTACTCTACTCTACTCTACTCTACTCTACTACTCTAATCTACTCTACTCTACACTACACTACTCTACTCTACTCTACTCTACTCTACTCTACACTACTCTACACTACACTACTCTACTCTACTCTAATTTACTCTACTATACTCTTCGCTACTCTACGCTACTCTACTCTACTCTACTTTACTCTACTCTACTCTATTTTACTCTACTCTACTCTACTCTACACTACTCTACACTACTCTACACTACTCTACACTACTCTACTCTACTCTAATTTACTCTACTATACTCTTCGCTACTCTACGCTACTCTACTCTACTCTACTCTACTCTACTTTACTCTACTCTACTCTACTCTACTCTACTCTACTCTACTCTACTCTACTCTACTCTACACTACTCTACACTACTATACTATACTATACTATACTCTACTCTACTATACACTACTTTACTCTACTCTACTCTACTTTACTCTACTCTACTCTACTCTACTCTACTCTACACTACTCTACACTACTCTACACTACTCTACACTACACTACTCTACTCTACTCTACTCTACACTACTCTACACTACTCTACTCTACTCTACTCTACTCTACTCTACTCTACACTACTCTACTCTACTCTACTCTACTCTACTCTACTCTACTCTACTCTACACTACTATACTCTACACTACTCTACTATACTCTACTCTACTCTACACTACTATACTATACTATACTCTACTCTACTCTACACTACTCTACTCTACTCTACACTACTCTACACTACTCTACACTACTCTACACTACTCTACACTACTCTACTCTACTATACTATACTATACTATACTATACTATACTATACTATACTCTTCACTACTCTACTCTACACTACTCTAATCTAATCTAATCTACTCTACCCTAACCCCTACTACCCTAACCCCTACTACCCTAACCCCTACTACCCTAACCCCTTACTACCCTAACCCCTACTACCCTAACCCCTACTACCCTAACCCTTAATACCCTAACCCCTACTACCCTAACCCCTTACTACCCTAACCCCTACTACCCTAACCCCTACTACCCTAACCCGTAATACCCTAACCCCTACTACCCTAACCCCTATTACCCTAACTCCTACTACCCTAACCCCTACTACCCTAACCCCTACTACCCTAACCCCTACTACCCTAACCCCTACTACCCTAACTCCTACTGCCCTAACCCCTACTACCCTAACCCCTACTACCCTAACCCCTACTACACTAACCCTTAATACCCTAACCCCTACTACCCTAACCCCTACTACCCTAACCCCTACTACCCTAACCCTTACTACCCTAACCCTTACTACCCTAACCCCTACTACCCTAACCCTTAATACCCTAACCCCTACTACCCTAACTCCTACTACCCTAACCCCTACTACCCTAACCCCTACTATCCTAACCCCTACTACCCTAACCCCTACTACCCTAACCCCTTACTACCCTAACCCCTACTACCCTAACCCCTACTACCCTAACCCTTAATACCCTAACCCCTACTACCCTAACCCCTTACTACCCTAACCCCTACTACCCTAACCCCTACTACCCTAACCCGTAATACCCTAACCCCTACTACCCTAACCCGTAATACCCTAACCCCTACTACCCTAACCCCTATTACCCTAACTCCTACTACCCTAACCCTTACTACCCTAACCCCTACTACCCTAACCCCTACTACCCTAACCCCTACTACCCTAACCCCTACTACCCTAACCCTTAATACCCTAACCCCTACTACCCTAACCCCTACTACCCTAACCACTACTACCCTAACCCTTACTACCCTAACCCTTACTATCCTAACCCCTACTACCCTAACCCTTAATACCCTAACCCCTACTACCCTAACTCCTACTACCCTAACCCCTACTACCCTAACCCCTACTATCCTAACCCCTACTACCCTAACCCCTACTACCCTAACCCCTTGCTACCCTAACCCCTACTACCCTAACCCCTACTACCCTAACCCCTACTACCCTAACTCCTACTGCCCTAACCCCTACTACCCTAACCCCTACTACCCTAACCCCTACTACCCTAACCCTTAATACCCTAACCCCTACTACCCTAACCCCTACTACCCTAACCCCTACTACCCTAACCCTTACTACCCTAACCCTTACTACCCTAACCCCTACTACCCTAACCCTTAATACCCTAACCCCTACTACCCTAACCCCTACTACCCTAACCCCTACTATCCTAACCCCTACTACCCTAACCGTTACTACCCTAACCCCTACTACCCTAACCCCTACTACCCTAACCCTTACTACCCTAACCCCTACTACCCTAACCCCTACTACCCTAACCCCTACTACCCTAACCCTTACTACCCTAACCCCTACTACCCTAACCCTTAATACCCTAACCCCTACTACCCTAACCCTTACTACCCTAACCCTTACTACCCTAACCCCTACTACCCTAACCCCTACTACCCTAACCCTTACTACCCTAACCCCTAACCCCTACTACCCTAACCCCTACTACCCTAACCCCTGCTACCCTAACCCCTACTACCCTAACCCTTACTACCCTAACTCCTACTACCCTAACCCCTACTACCCTAACCCTTAATACCCTAACCCCTACTACCCTAACCCCTACTACCCTAACCCCTACTACCCTAACCCCTACTACCCTAACCCCTACTACCCTAACCCTTACAACCCTAACCCCTAATACCCTAACCCCTACTACCCTAACCCCTACTACCCTAACCCTTACTACCCTAACCCCTACTACCCTAACCCTTACTACCCTAACCCCTACTACCCTAACCCCTAACCCCTACTACCCTAACCCTTACTACCCTAACCCCTACTACCCTAACCCCTACTACCCTAACCCCTACTACCCTAACTCTTAATACCCTAACCCCTACTACCCTAACCCCTACTACCCTAACCCCTACTACCCTAACCCTTAATACCCTAACCCCTACAACCCTAACCCCTACTACCCTAACACTTACTACCCTAACCCTTACTACCCTAACCCCTACTACCCTAACCCCTACTACCCTAACCCTTACTACCCTAACTCTTACTACCCTAACCCCTACTACCCTAACCCCTATTACCCTAACTCTTACTACCCTAACCCCTACTACCCTAACCCCTACTACCCTAACCCCTACTACCCTAACCCCTACTACCCTAACCCTTAATACCCTAACCCCTACTACCCTAACCCCTACTACCCTAACCCCTACTACCCTAACCCTTAATACCCTAACCCTTAATACCCTAACCCCTAACCCCTACTACCCTAACCCTTACTACCCTAACCCCTACTACCCTAACCCCTACTACCCTAACCCCTATTACCCTAACCCCTACTACCCTAACCCCTACTACCCTAACCCCTACTACCCTAACCCCTACTACCCTAACCCTTCATACCCTAACCCCTACTACCCTAACCCCTACTACCCTAACCCCTACTACCCTAACCCTTAATACCCTAACCCTTAATACCCTAACCCCTAACCCCTACTACCCTACCCCTTATTACCCTAACCCCTACTACCCTAACCCCTACTACCATAACCCCTACTACCCTAACCCCTACTACCCTAACCCCTACTACCCTAACCCTTACTACCCTAACCCCTACTACCCTAACCCTTAATACCCTAACCCCTACTACCCTAACCCCTACTACCCTAACCCCTACTGCCCTAACCCTTAATACCCTAACCCTTAATACCCTAACCCCTAACCCCTACTACCCTAACCCCTACTACCCTAACCCCTACTACCCTAACCCTTAATACCCTAACCCCTACTACCCTAACCCCTACTACCCTAACCCTTACTACCCTAACCCCTACTACCCTAACCCCTACTACCCTAACCCCTACTACCCTAACCTTTACTACCCTAACCTTTACTACCCTAACCCCTACTACCCTAACCCCTACTACCCTAACCCCTACTACCCTAACCCCTACTACCCTAACCCCTACTACCCTAACCCTTAATACCCTAACCCTTAATACCCTAACCCCTAACCCCTACTACCCTAACCCCTACTACCCTAACCCCTACTACCCTAACCCTTAATACCCTAACCCCTACTACCCTAACCCTTAATACCCTAACCCCTACTACCCTAACCCCTACTACCCTAACCCCTACAACCTAACCCTTAATACCCTAACCCCTACAACCCTAACCCCTACTACCCTAACCCTTACTACCCTAACCCTTACTACCCTAACCCCTACTACCCTAACCCCTACTACCCTAACCCTTACTACCCTAACTCTTACTACCCTAACCCCTACTACCCTAACCCCTACTACCCTAACCCCTACTACCCTAACCCTTACTACCCTAACCCCTACTACCCTAACCCCTACTACCCTAACCCCTACTACCCTAACCCCTACAACCTAACCCTTAATACCCTAACCCCTACAACCCTAACCCCTACTACCCTAACCCTTACTACCCTAACTCTTACTACCCTAACCCCTACTACCCTAACCCCTACTACCCTAACCCCTACTACCCTAACCCTTACTACCCTAACCCCTACTACCCTAACCCCTACTACCCTAACCCCTACTACCCTAACCCTTAATACCCTAACCCCTACTACCCTAACCCCTACTACCCTAACCCCTACTACCCTAACCCTTAATACCCTAACCCTTAATACCCTAACCCCTAACCCCTACTACCCTAACCCTTACTACCCTAACCCCTACTACCCTAACCCCTACTACCATAACCCCTACTACCCTAACCCCTACTACCCTAACTCTTACTACCCTAACCCCTACTACCCTAACCCCTACTACCCTAACCCTTAATACCCTAACCCCTACTACCCTAACCCCTACTACCCTAACCCCTACTACCCTAACCCTTAATACCCTAACCCTTAATACCCTAACCCCTAACCCCTACTACCCTAACCCTTACTACCCTAACCCCTACTACCCTAACCCCTACTACCATAACCCCTACTACCCTAACCCCTACTACCCTAACCCCTACTACCCTAACCCTTACTACCCTAACCCCTACTACCCTACCCCTTAATACCCTAACCCCTACAACCCTAACCCCTACTACCCTAACCCCTACTGCCCTAACCCTTAATACCCTAATCCTTAATACCCTAACCCCTAACCCCTACTACCCTAACCCCTACTACCCTAACCCCTACTACCCTAACCCTTAATACCCTAACCCCTACTACCCTAACCCCTACTACCCTAACCCCTACTACCCTAACCCTTAATACCCTAACCCTTAATACCCTAACCCCTAACCCCTACTACCCTAACCCTTACTACCCTAACCCCTACTACCCTAACCCCTACTACCCTAACCCCTACTACCCTAACTCTTACTACCCTAACCCCTACTACCCTAACCCCTACTACCCTAACCCTTAATACCCTAACCCCTACTACCCTAACCCCTACTACCCTAACCCCTACTACCCTAACCCTTAATACCCTAACCCTTAATACCCTAACCCCTAACCCCTACTACCCTAACCCTTACTACCCTAACCCCTACTACCCTAACCCCTACTACCCTAACCCCTACTACCCTAACCCCTACTACCCTAACCCTTACTACCCTAACCCCTACTACCCTAACCCTTAATACCCTAACCCCTACAACCCTAACCCCTACTGCCCTAACCCTTAATACCCTAATCCTTAATACCCTAACCCCTAACCCCTACTACCCTAACCCCTACTACCCTAACCCCTACTACCCTAACCCTTAATACCCTAACCCCTACTACCCTAACCCCTACTACCCTAACCCCTACTACCCTAACCCCTACTACCCTAACCCCTACTACCCTAACCCTTACTACCCTAACCCCTACTACCCTAACCCCTACTACCCTAACCCCTACTACCCTAACCCTTACTACCCTAACCCCTACTACCCTAACCCTTACTACCCTAACCCCTACTACCCTAACCCCTACTACCCTAACCCTTAATACCCTAACCCCTACTACCCTAACCCCTACTACCCTAACCCCTACTACCCTAACCCTTACTACCCTAACCCTTAATACCCTAACCCCTACTACCCTAACCCCTACTACCCTAACCCTTAATACCCTAACCCTTAATACCCTAACCCCTACTACCCTAACCCTTAATACCCTAACCCTTACTACCCTAACCCCTACTACCCTAACCCCTACTACCCTAACCCTTACTACCCTAACCCCTACTACCCTAACCCTTACTACCCTAACCCCTACTACCCTAACCCCTACTACCCTAACCCCTACTACCCTAACCCCTACTACCCTAACCCTTAATACCCTAACCCCTACTACCCTAACCCTTAATACCCTAACTCCTACTACCCTAACCCCTACTACCCTAACCCCTACTACCCTAACCCCTACTACCCTAACCCTTACTACCCTAACCCCTACTACCCTAACCCTTACTACCCTAACCCCTACTACCCTAACCCCTACTACCCTAACCCCTACTACCCTAACCCTTAATACCCTAACCCCTACTACCCTAACCCCTACTACCCTAACCCCTACTACCCTAACCCTTACTACCCTAACCCTTAATACCCTAACCCCTACTACCCTAACCCCTACTACCCTAACCCCTACTACCCTAACCCTTAATACCCTAACCCCTACTACCCTAACCCTTAATACCCTAACCCTTACTACCCTAACCCCTACTACCCTAACCCCTACTACCCTAACCCCTACTACCCTAACCCCTACTACCCTAACCCTTACTACCCTAACCCCTACTACCCTAACCCCTACTACCCTAACCCTTACTACCCTAACCCTTAATACCCTAACCCCTACTACCCTAACCCCTACTACCCTAACCCCTACTACCCTAACCCTTAATACCCTAACCCTTAATACCCTAACCCCTACTACCCTAACCCTTAATACCCTAACTCTTACTACCCTAACCCCTACTACCCTAACCCCTACTACCCTAACCCTTACTACCCTAACCCCTACTACCCTAACCCTTACTACCCTAACCCCTACTACCCTAACCCCTACTACCCTAACCCCTACTACCCTAATCCCTACTACCCTAACCCTTAATACCCTAACCCCTACTACCCTAACCCTTAATACCCTAACCCCTACTACCCTAACCCTTAATACCCTAACCCCTACTACCCTAACCCCTACTACCCTAACCCTTAATACCCTAACCCTTAATACCCTAACCCCTACTACCCTAACCCTTAATACCCTAACTCTTACTACCCTAACCCCTACTACCCTAACCCCTACTATCCTAACCCTTACTACCCTAACCCCTACTACCCTAACCCTTACTACCCTAACCCCTACTACCCTAACCCCTACTACCCTAACCCCTACTACCCTAACCCTTAATACCCTAACCCCTACTACCCTAACCCTTAATACCCTAACCCCTACTACCCTAACCCTTAATACCCTAACCCCTACTACCCTAACCCCTACTACCCTAACCCTTACTACCCTAACCCCTACTACCCTAACCCCTACTACCCTAACCCCTACTACCCTAACCCCTAATACCCTGACCCCTACTACCCTAACCCCTAATACCCTAACCCCTAATACCCTATAACTGTGTGGTTATACTGTCAGCTGTCTGACCGTGTGGTTGTACCGAGGCGTCACAGCAACCAGAATAGGACAGTCAAACACCTGTGGAAGAGGCACATATCCATGGAGATCGTGTCAGAGTCACACCAACTCCAAACTATAAGGCTCACAGGTAGCTTAATTATGGTCTTTTGCCCAATTATTGGCAAAATATCCGATCGGATTCATCAAAAGACAAATTAGAGGCAAAAGATCAGAATTGAACTGCCTGTGTAAACGCAGTGACTCTGACACAATTTCCATGGATATGAGCTAATATGGCCACCGTACACTCAGGTCACTCTGTGGAAAAGCTTCACCTCTGTTGATTAATCATTAGGTCAGGAAGCAGACAGAATCCCAACGTACATCATACTGGGCCCAGTTTCCCCATAGCGATGGAACTTAGGCTTATGGTTGTTTTAACGAGGTATATTTCTTACAACGGCCGAAACATGCATTTCCCAAACCACCACGCAGAGAGGACGGTCGCGAAATGCGTCGTTGGAGCATGTGTCGATACTGATAGGATTGAAAGAAAGGGAGCGCTGCTCTCGGATCAGCATTTCTTTATTCAAATCTTTCCTTAACATTAGAATGATTTCACAATACCAGAGAGGTATTACCGGCTTATTATAATGCTTACCCAAACGAAATAATCAATTTTGCATATCATTGCGCACATTTTAGGCTACTGTTTATATTTTAATCCATTCGTCTTGGTTTTCATTTAAAGCATATTTTCATACATCACTTGTTAGTATCAATTGCAAAGACATTGGCAACTTTGTATTAGTAGTAAGCTTTGTTCTGAAGTTATCGGTGGTCACAGAGAGACTGATAAACCATGTGTTTCTATATTTAGCGGAGATCGTCTGTGTGTAAAGTTACGCGGGAGGGCAAAAAAAAAAAGCATCTAACGACGCACACTTAGCTGTTCTGAGGCAGGCGTTAGATTATGAGCGTTTTGAAGTGCAACATTAATAAAGATGGTTTTGAGATTTAACGATGTTCCTATAAAGGTTGAACTTAGCCTTAAGATGCTTTTGGGAAACCGGGCCCTGGATGGTTCCTTAATGGAAACCGGGCCCTGGATGGTTCCTTAATGGAAACCGGGCCCTGGATGGTTCCTTAATGGAAACCGGGCCCTGGATGGTTCCTTAATGGAAACCGGGCCCTGGATGGTTCCTTAATGGAAACCGGGCCCTGGATGGTTCCTTAATGGAAACCGGGCCCTGGATGGTTCCTTAATGTAAACCGGTTAACACAGCTGACTCAAAACTTCAACGTGACAGAATGATGTCATGGTTGCTACGGGCAGCAGTGTGATGGTGAGTCTGGGGGTGCTGGCATGTTAATACATGTATTTATTGTTTTATAACCTTATGTTGTGACTAGACACGCACGCAAACACACGCATTCAAGCACGCACACACCTGAGGTATTTTCTACAGATGGCGATATCCCTCACTTTTCCCAGACTGTCAGGGACAAGGTGGAAGAGAGAGTGACAGACACTGAGTGAGAGAGAGAGAGAGAGAGAGAGAGAGAGACACAGAGTGAGAGAGAGAGAGAGAGAGAGAGAGAGAGACACAGAGTGAGAGAGAGAGAGGGACAGACACAGAGTGAGAGAGAGAGAGAGAGAGAGAGAGAGAGAGAGAGAGAGGAACATAACAGACTATTTACCGTTTACATCTTGGCACAGACAAGTCTCATATTTGCAAAGATGTGGCCTTCCTCTCCGCTTTCTAATTTTACCCAAACACTGGGTACCTTTCCCAATCTGTTCCCAGAAATATATCTCCCTCAGGACAGCCCTGTACTGTACCATAATGAAGCAGGCCAAAGCCAACTTCTCCACTCCGCTGAGATCAGTTTTAGCTGGAGGCTGTAGTCATCCTTTATACAGTACCTCAGATCTCAGGAACACTGGTGTGGAGGGTGAGGGCTTAATTTAGTTCTCCAGAGTAGCTTTGACTGTATCTCCCCCCGGGGCTCGTACACATAGCAGAGTTCTCTTCTCCTTTCTCAGGGTGCTGATAACAGCAAGTCCATAGATCTGCAGACCAGTTCTTTTACTAAGTGAAGGTCTAAGGTAGAATAGTATTGCTTCACCATATCCGTGAGTTCTGTGAGATGAAATACATGATGTGGTTGTGTCGAGAGGAGTAGAAAATGATTTGTATTGCGCTGAGCAGGTCTAGGCTCTTACTAGTAGTGACTTCTCTCAAAGAGCTTCTTACCCTTTCATGTAGGCCTCTTCTCACCTACAGTACCTTTTGTAGTTTGGTGTATGATGCATTGTGGTTTTATACAGTCACCTTGAAAGCTTCATGAAATACTTTTATTTCTGTCAAAGGTACGGAAAGAGAGAGAGAGAGAGAGAGCGAGAGAGAGAGAGAGAGAGAGAGAGACAGAGAGAGAGAGAGAGAGAGAGAGAGAGAGAGAGAGTGAGAAAGAGAGAAAGAGAGAGAGAGAGAGAGATAATATAGAAATTATATCACTTTAGATAATATAGAAATTATATCACTAGATAATATAGAAATTATATCACTTTAGATAATATAGAAGTTATATCACTTTAGATAATATAGAAATTATATCACTTTAGATAATATAGAAATTATATCACTTTAGATAATATAGAAATGTTATCACTTTAGATAATATAGAAATGTTATCACTATCTAATATATAAATTAAATCACTTTTGCTTATATAGAAATTATAACACTTTAGCTAATATAGAAATGATATCACCGTAGCTTATAGAGAAATGATAAGAAAAGCAGAGAGAAGGAAAACACAACCACTGGTGAAGGAGGAAGGAATAAAATGCTTCCTGGTTCGCCCCTCAGTGGAAGTAGCTTAAAGTAATGATGTGAAATCATAGTTGTTCTTGTTTGGAGCTTTGATATGATGTGCTGAGCCAATAGAAAATGGAAATGAAAAATTCTAAAGCCCGGCCATTTGGATATAAAAAATGTGTACCGTCCATTAGTCCTCACTAAACAGTTTCGGCTTTGAGGCTCACTGTCTGATGAACCGCCCCTTTAAAGGCTCCATCCCAAACGGCACCCTGTTCCCTTTATAGTGCACTACTTTTCACCAGGCCCTATGGGGAAAATGGTGGCATTTGAGACCCTATTAAGAGAGAGGTCCAATTCACACCTGGGACTGATGATGGTCGGGCCAAGGATTATTAATCAATAACAGTCATTAAACACATAGTATATAGCAGAAAGACTCCAAGTACAAACCTTTCTGTTACATCTGACAGGGAAATTGTTTTTTTGGACCTTGCTTGTGTCCCAAATGGCACCCTATTCCCTATATAGTATACTACTTTTGATCAGGGCCCATAGGGATCACTATATAGGGAATAGGGTGTAACTTGAGACACATTCCTATTGGTACATGAGTTACCCATCTGTCTGATGAATAATTTTATGTTCAGCTGAAGATAAGGCTTTGTTGTTTGGAAGTCAGTCAGTCTTAGCCTGGTCCCAGATCTGTTTGTGCTGTCTTGCCAAGTCCTATGGTCATTCACCTAGCCTGGTCCCAGATATGTTTGTGCTGTCTTGCCAAGTCCTATGGTCATTCACCTAGCCTGGTCCCAGATATGTTTGTGCTGTCTTGCCAAGTCCTATGGTCATTCACCTAGCCTGGTCCCAGATATGTTTGTGCTGTCTTGCCAAGTCCTATGGTCATTCACCTAGCCTGGTCCCAGATCTGTTTGTGCTGTCTTGTCAAGTCCTATGGTCATTCACCTAGCCTGGTCCCAGATCTGTTTGTGCTGTCTTGCCAAGTCCTATGGTCATTCACCTAGCCTGGTCCCAGATATGTTTGTGCTGTCTTGCCAAGTCCTATGGTCATTGACCTAGCCTGGTCCCAGATCTGTTTGTGCTGTCTTGCCAAGTCCTATGATCCTATGTTCCCATGGTCGTATTGTCAGTGACAGACCTGTAGGCCAGCGTATCCATAGATTTATAGAACAGTATCATTTGTTTTCAGGGTTTGTCCCCAAGATTTCCCCTGAGTTGAGTATTGCAGGCTTTTAAGGGCTCGATTCAATCGTCTAAGTTCAGCAGTATAGTGCGCTTGAAATGTAAAGGTAATTTCCTATTGAGCCGACATATGCAGTGTTTACCATGAATGCAGTCTCCGCTAACGCGGGAACATTGCCTTTAAATGTCAATCGCGTTACAAAGCTGATCTTCAGCGCTACAGATTGAATCAAGCCCGTAGTTGAACATTTATTTTAAAGTTGATAAAGTTTAGAGTTTGCGACTGTTTGCCTTTTTGTCTCTAGTGTCACTCTGTTTTCATGGAGATAGACAATTCTCCGTTCTCTCTTCACAAAAAAGAACGAGAGCGAGAGAGAGAGCAAGAGAGAGAGAGAGAGAGAGAGAGAGAGAGAGAGAGAGAGAGAGAGAGAGAGAGAGAGAGAGAGAGAGAGAGAGAAGAGAGAGAGAGAGAGAGAGAGAGAGAGAGAGAGAGAGAATTTGCGAAAACGATTAAATATTAATCTGTCAGTTGGTGTTAGATTTTTCATTTCAAAATATTTTGGGAATGTGGTCATAAATATAGAGGCTAAATATAAAAAAAAAGATAAACAAGATGAAAAGTTGTGATAAATGATTAAAACCAACACTAGAAACTCATCTATTATTTGTTTCTGTCAGTTCTTCTGCTGTAGAAGAAAACAACATCTTGAGTTGTTTGTCATGATCAGATTCTGACCTGTTTATGTCCGGATTAAACGGTCTTGTAACGGCAGGACAGTAACCAGCTGTATTAGCTAAATAGTTACTCCACCGTGTCATCAAGGGAACTCTTTGATGTTCCTCTCTCCCCTCTGGTATGCTTGGATTACAGGTGTGCGTGTGGAAATTACTCAAGGGACGACCAGAAGCAGAGTTGAGATTCAATTTAGATGAGCATGTGGAACTCAGATTTGTGTTTGGTTTCATTCCTATTTTAGCACACTCAAGTCAGAATAATCAGTGATATTTAATATAATATCAGTGAGATTTACACTAGTCCCTTCACTACTCACAGAACGCAGCTATATTTAACTACGGTATAGTTAAAGTGTGTGGTGTGACTGGGAATGTCCCAAAGGTACGTTTAGCTGCAGACAAGGGGAGAGAAGGGTTTTTACTCTCCAGGTTCGTCTTTTCTCTGTTGTGTTTTTCCTCCCTGGGGCTGTTCTAGATTGACAGTTCCAACTCCGTCGCTGCTGTTCAACTTCCCCTTTTCTCTTCCTTTCTTGTCTCTCCCTTTTTTTTCTGAATGTAAGCATATGGTTTTAATAACTGATGGTAATTGGATGCCAAAAATGAAGGGCAACTTTTCATTCGCTCCAATAATATACAGGATGTCCCTGATTGTCATGCAGTTGCTAATTGTTTCTCTCTATTTATGTTCTATGATAAAAGCGACTTCAGTTTGCCAGTCAATTAACACAATTTAGCTGTGCATCTGTACAACATCTACTAATTAAAAACATTTTGTACAAAAGGAATATTCCATACACACGGTATCTTGGTATCTTGCACCATTTTTAGTAGGTGTTTAGTAGGGTTTTGGTAGATGTTTAGGAGGATCTTGGTAGGTGTTAATTAGGGTTTTGGTAGGGTTTTTGTAGGGTTTTGGTTG
>NW_028161290.1:0-63343 GCF_964263955.1 Coregonus lavaretus
GTTAGAAAAATATGGCATATAGAAGCAAACCAGATGGACATCATGAAAATGATTGGAGGAAGTTCAGGAGTAAAAACAAACAAAATATAATTATTGTAGAATTTGACTGTGTCCATAAAATGTATATAGTATGTATGGGCTGGAAGTAGAGGCCTAAGCGTTGTTGTTCACTAGTTTACTCCAATTGGGGAAGGGGTGGTGGGGTTGGAAAGTAATGAAGGGAAATATAATTTTTAAAAGGATATGTGTGTATGGATGTATGTATATATATATGTATATATACAGTGGGGAGAACAAGTATTTGATATACAATCCAGAAAATCACATTGTATGATTTTTAAGTAATTAATTAGCATTTTATTGCATGACATAAGTATTTGATACATCAGAAAAGCAGAACTTAATATTTGGTACAGAAACCTTTGTTTGCAATTACAGAGATCATACGTTTCCTGTAGGTCTTGACCAGGTTTGCACACACTGCAGCAGGGATTTTGGCCCACTCCTCCATACAGACCTTCTCCAGATCCTTCAGGTTTCGGGGCTGTCGCTGGGCAATACGGACTTTCAGCTCCCTCCAATGATTTTCTATTGGGTTCAGGTCTGGAGACTGGCTAGGCCACTCCAGGACCTTGAGATGATTCTTACGGAGCCACTCCTTTGTTGCCCTGGCTGTGTGTTTCGGGTCATTGTCATGCTGGAAGACCCAGCCACGACCCATCTTCAATGCTCTTACTGAGGGAAGGAGGTTGTTGGCCAAGATCTCGCGATACATGGCCCCATCCATCCTCCCCTCAATACGGTGCAGTCGTCCTGTTCCCTTTGCAGAAAAGCATCCCCAAAGAATGATGTTTCCACCTCCATGCTTCCCGGTTGGGATGGTTTCTTAGGGTTGTACTCATCCTTCTTCTTCCTCCAAACACGGCGAGTGGAGTTTAGATCAAAAAGCTCTATTTTTGTCTCATCAGACCACATGACCTTCTCCCATTCCTCCTCTGGATCATCCAGATGGTCATTGGCAAACTTCAGACGGGCCTGGACATGTGCTGGCTTGAGCAGGGGGACCTTGCGTGCGCTGCAGGATTTTAATCCATGACGGCGTAGTGTGTTACTAATGGTTTTCTTTGAGACTGTGGTCCCAGCTCTCTTCAGGTCATTGACCAGGTCCTGCCCTGTAGTTCTGGGCTGATCCCTCACCTTCCTCATGATCATTGATGCCCCACGAGGTGAGATCTTGCATGGAGCCCCAGACCGAGGGTGATTGACCGTCATCTTGAACTTGTTCCATTTTCTAATAATTGCGCCAACAGTTGTTGCCTTCTCACCAAGCTGCTTGCCTATTGTCCTGTAGCCCATCCCAGCCTTGTGCAGGTCTACAATTTTATCCCTGATGTCCTTACACAGCTCTCTGGTCTTGGCCATTGTGGAGAGGTTGGAGTCTGTTTGATTGAGTGTGTGGACAGGTGTCTTTTATACAGGTAACGAGTTCAAACAGGTGCAGTTAATACAGGTAATGAGTGGAGAACAGGAGGGCTTCTTAAAGAAAAACTAACAGGTCTGTGAGAGCCGGAATTCTTACTGGTTGGTAGGTGATCAAATACTTATGTCATGCAATAAAATGCAATTTAATTACTTAAAAATCATACAATGTGATTTTCTGGATTTTTGTTTTAGATTCCGTCTCTCACAGTTGAAGTGTACCTATGATAAAAATGATAAAAATTACAGACCTCTACATGCTTTGTAAGTAGGAAAACCTGCAAAATCGGCAGTGTATCAAATACTTGTTCTCCCCACTGTATGTATGTGTATGTGTATGTGTGTATATATATATATATATATATATATATATATATATATATATATATATATTTTGCGAGAAAAAAAACATATGGGGGATTGGAATTGATGCAGACAATTACATTGATGGAAGTTACAATCTATCTGAAATATTAAAGCTGATCTACCCCCCCCCCCCCCCCCCCCCAATGGGATGGTGTTCTCGGGGTGATGAGAGGTGTTGGGTTTGCGCCAGACATAGCGTTTTCCTTGATGGCCAAAAAGCTCAATTTTAGTCTCATCTGACCAGAGTACCTTCTTCCATATGTTTGGGGAGTCTCCGACATGGCTTTTGGCGAACACCAAACGTGTTTGCTTATTTTTTTCTTTAAGCAATGGCTTTTTTTCTGGCCACTCTTCCATAAAGCCCAGCTCTGTGGAGTGTACGGCTTAAAGTGGTCCTATGGACAGATACTCCAATCTCCGCTGTGGAGCTTTGCAGATCCTTCAGGGTTATCTTTGGTCTCTTTGTTGCCCCTCTGCTTAATGCCTTCCTTGCCTGGTCCGTGAGTTTTGGTGGGCGGCCCTCTCTTGGCAGGTTTGTTGTGGTGCCATATTCTTTCCATTTTTTAATAATGGATTTAATGGTGCTCCGTGGGATGTTCAAAGTTTCGGATATTTTTTTATAACCCAACCCTGATCTGTACTTCTCCACAACTTTGTCCCTGACCTGTTTGGAGAGCTCCTTGGTCTTCATGGTGCCGCTTGCTTGGTGGTGCCCCTTGCTTAGTGGTGTTGCAGACTCTGGGGCCTTTCAGAACAGGTGTATTATACTGAGATCATGTGACACTTAGATTGCACACAGGTGGCCTTTATTTAACTAATTATGTGACTTCTGAAGGTAATTGGTTGCACCAGATCTTATTTAGGGGCTTCATAGCAAAGGGGGTGAATAGATATGCACGCACCACTTGTCCGTTATTTATGTTTCAGAATTTTTTGAAACAAGTTATTTTTTTCATTTCACTTCACCAATTTGGACTATTTTGTGTATGTCCATTACATGAAATCCAAATAAAAATCAATTTAAATTACAGGTTGTAATGCAACAAAATAGGAAAAAAACGCCAAGGGGGATGAATACTTTTGCAAGGCACTGTAACAGACTCCCATCCAGAGTGACACACAGAAGCAACCAGGGTCAACGCCCTGCTCAAGGGCACATCGACAGATCTCCCACAAGGTCAAAAAACGGGGACCTGAACCAGCGATCCATGATCCCCCCCCCCCCACAGTTCCCCAAGAGCTGCCCCTCAACCTCCTTTATAAAGGCTTACATAAGAACATGTCCGCTGGCGTTCTGTATGTGACAATAAAGAGCTGTAATTAATATTGTAGCGACCTTAACCCAACACTGAGCCACCTAGTCAAGAGGTACGGACCTCTAGATGTAATGGTTAAGGTGTTAGCTTGACAGTCGCTGTACCCAGGTACGAGTCCCGGACGGGAGTATCCCCTGAATTCGCTACATTGGTGTCAGAAGTGGCATGGCAGCGAGGCATGTACACTTTAGGGACCTGAATAGAGAAGAGGTACATTTTTGCCATTTACAAGGAACACACGGTTTTGTCACTGTGGTTGTACCTAAAAAACGCAAATGTTTACCTTTTGGCACTTTTAAGTTATGAACTGCAAAGGTACAATTATGTACCTATAACCAATGCTACAATGGACACACCTTAAAGGTGTGTTTTCGGGGATCCTGAGTGGCGCAGCGGTCTAAGGTCACTACAGACCCGGGTTCGATCCCTGGTTGTATCACAACCGGCCGTGATCGGGAGTCCCATTGGGCGGCGCACAATTACATGGATCCATCATGCATCACTGTCCCCTGCTCCCCTTACATGGATCCATCATGCATCACTGTCCCCTGCTCCTCTCACATGGATCCATCATGCATCACTGTCCCCTGCTCCTCTTACATGGATCCATCATGCATCACTGTCCCCTGCTCCTCTCACATGGATCCATCATGCATCACTGTCCCCTGCTCCTCTTACATGGATCCATCATGCATCACTGTCCCCTGCTCCTCTCACATGGATCCATCATGCATCACTGTCCCCTGCTCCTCTCACATGGATCCATCATGCATCACTGTCCCCTGCTCCTCTTACATGGATCCATCATGCATCACTGTCCCCTGCTCCTCTCACATGGATCCATCATGCATCACTGTCCCCTGCTCCTCTTACATGGATCCATCATGCATCACTGTCCCCTGCTCCTCTCACATGGATCCATCATGCATCACTGTCCCCTGCTCCTCTTACATGGATCCATCATGCATCACTGTCCCCTGCTCCTCTTACATGGATCCATCATGCATCACTGTCCCCTGCTCCTCTTACATGGATCCATCACGCATCACTGTCCCCTGCTCCCCTTACATGGATCCATCATGCATCACTGTCCCCTGCTCCTCTTACATGGATCCATCATGCATCACTGTCCCCTGCTCCTCTTACATGGATCCATCATGCATCACTGTCCCCTGCTCCCCTTACATGGATCCATCATGCATCACTGTCCCCTGCTCCCCTTACATGGATCTATCATGCATCACTGTCCCCTGCTCCTCTTACATGGATCCATCATGCATCACTGTCCCCTGCTCCCCTTACATGGATCCATCATGCATCACTGTCCCCTGCTCCCCTTACATGGATCCATCATGCATCACTGTCCCCCTGTTCCCTCCTCTTCCCTCCCAATATGGGCATGAGAAATGAATTCCGTTCTCCCTACATGCAGACAATGGGACATCAGCAGTGAGCTGACATGATTTAGACTGCCCCGGGGGGGGAACAATGTGTTCCTGTTCAGTTTATCAGCCCCGGAGGGGAACAATGTGTTCCTGTTCAGTTTATCAGCCCCGGGGGGGAACAACGTGTTCCTGTTCAGTTTATCAGCCCCGGGGGGGAAAAATGTGTTCCTGTTCAGTTTATCAGCCCCGGGGGGGGGGAAATGTGTTCCTGTTCAGTTTATCAGCCCCGGGGGGGAACAATGTGTTCCTGTTCAGTTTATCAGCCCCGGGGGGGAACAATGTGTTCCTGTTCAGTTTATCAGCCCCGGGGGGGAAAAATGTGTTCCTGTTCAGTTTATCAGCCCCGGGGGGGGGAAATGTGTTCCTGTTCAGTTTATCAGCCCCGGGGGGGAACAATGTGTTCCTGTTCAGTTTATCAGCCCCGGGGGGGAACAATGTGTTCCTGTTCAGTTTATCAGCCCCGGAGGGGAACAATGTGTTCCTGTTCAGTTTATCAGCCCCGGAGGGGAACAATGTGTTCCTGTTCAGTTTATCAGCCCCGGGGGGGAACAATGTGTTCCTGTTCAGTTTATCAGCCCCGGAGGGGAACAATGTGTTCCTGTTCAGTTTATCAGCCCCGGGGGGGAACAATGTGTTCCTGTTCAGTTTATCAGCCCCGGGGGGGAACAATGTGTTCCTGTTCAGTTTATCAGCCCCGGGGGGGAACAATGTGTTCCTGTTCAGTTTATCAGCCCGCGCCACTCTCTGTGTCCCGCTGAGCCCTCTGGGGGACACCTTGCGTTGTGATGGCCGCTGAAAGGAGCCCCGCCAGCGCTTTCTATGGTAGCTCTCATTCCCTGCTTTCTCTACTCACTCACTCACTCACTCACTCACTCACTCACTCACACACACACTCACAGCCGGAGCTACAGTAATCAGCCGCCAGGCAGCGCATTGTTTTCTATGTCAGCTAACGTTCCATGCAGCTTGCCTGCCTGCCAGCCCGTCGGGTGATGTATTGTACATTTGGTCTCAGTCTGTTTATTGTTAAATAATGTGGTATTTCATCTGATTATTCAGCATAGAGCTGAGGAAGGGAGGAAACAAACACACAGGGGACACTAACGCTCAGACAAAGGGGACATGGTGTTATGGAGGGTGAGAGACGGGGGACTCCACTAACGCTCAGACAAAGTGGACATGGTGTTATGGAGGGTGAGAGACGGGGGACTCCACTAACGCTCAGACAAAGTGGACATGGTGTTATGGAGGGTGAGAGACGGGGGACTCCACTAACGCTCAGACAAAGGGGACATGGTGTTATGGAGGGTGAGAGACGGGGGACTCCACTAACACTCAGACAAAGGGGACATGGTGTTATGGAGGGTGAGAGACGGGGGACTCCACTAACGCTCAGACAAAGGGGACATGGTGTTATGGAGGGTGAGAGACAGGGGACTCCACTAACGCTCAGACAAAGGGGACATGGTGTTATGGAGGGTGAGAGACGGGACTCCACTAACGCTCAGACAAAGGGGACATGGTGTTATGGAGGGTGAGAGACGGGGGACTCCACTAACGCTCAGATAAAGGGGACATGGTGTTATGGAGGGTGAGAGACGGGACTCCACTAACGCTCAGACAAAGTGGACATGGTGTTATGGAGGGTGAGAGACGGGGGACTCCACTAACACTCAGACAAAGGGGACATGGTGTTATGGAGGGTGAGAGACGGGACTCCACTAACGCTCAGACAAAGTGGACATGGTGTTATGGAGGGTGAGAGACGGGGGACTCCACTAACGCTCAGACAAAGTGGACATGGTGTTATGGAGGGTGAGAGACGGGGGACTCCACTAACGCTCAGACAAAGTGGACATGGTGTTATGGAGGGTGAGAGACGGGGGACTCCACTAACGCTCAGACAAAGTGGACATGGTGTTATGGAGGGTGAGAGACGGGACTCAAGGCACACACTAGCAATGATGAAACACCATGGATGGTGTCCCAAATCGCACCCTATTCCCTATGGGCTCTGGTCTAAAGTAGTGTACTATAAAGGGAATAGGGTGCCATTTGGTACGCAGACCAGGTTAACGCTACTGTGTAACAGACAGAAGAGTGTTGGTCACTAGTTGCCATAGACTGATTCCTCACGAAACCCAGACAAAAAAAAAGACAATGATTTTTGGGATTTCGACAAAATGTAATCCATAGAATAGACCATTAGGAGGAATGATTGTTGACATACATCTGACATTTGTATCTAAAAGCATGATTGAGAAATAATTGATCAAAGTTGGCATATTTATGACATTTTGGCCTTACCCAGGCCTCATTGAAAACTCCATAGTGTTTGAGACAGAAGCACAGCTTGTGATCACAGCAGTGATCTGGTACTGGTACTTCCTGTATATAGCTACACAGTGATCTGGTCCTGGTACTTCCTGTATATAGCTCCACAGTGATCTGGTACTGGTACTTCCTGTATATAGCTCCACAGTGATCTGGTACTGGTACTTCCTGTATATAGCTCCACAGTGATCTGGTACTGGTACTCCCTGTATATAGCTCCACAGTGATCTGGTACTGGTACTTCCTGTATATAGCTCCACAGTGATCTGGTACTGGTACTTCCTGTATATAGCTCCACAGTGATCTGGTACTGGTACTTCCTGTATATAGCTACACAGTGATCTGGTACTGGTACTCCCTGTATATAGCTCCACAGTGATCTGGTACTGGTACTTCCTGTATATAGCTCCACATTGATCTGGTACTGGTACTCCCTGTATATAGCTCCATATTGATCTGGTACTGGTACTTCCTGTATATAGCTCCACAGTGATCTGGTACTGGTACTCCCTGTATATAGCTCCATATTGATCTGGTACTGGTACTTCCTGTATATAGCTCCACAGTGATCTGGTACTGGTACTTCCTGTATATAGCTCCACAGTGATCTGGTACTGGTACTTCCTGTATATAGCTCCACAGTGATCTGGTACTGGTACTTCCTGTATATAACTCCATTGTTGTGTATTTTATTTTATTCCTCTTGTGTTACCATTACTTTTTTCTTTTTTAACGCTGCATTTGTTGCGGAAGGGCTTGTAAGCAAGCATTTCACCGCAAAGACTACAGCCGTTGTATTCGGCGCATGTGACAAACACAATTTGATTTGATTTGGATTCAAAGTTTGAAATCAGGGCATGGCCCCTGTTTCCACCACATTCTTCTTTTTCCCACAGTTCCTAACACAAGGCTGCACAGCTGTGCTTTGTGTTAACGGCTGTGAGAAGACCAGAGAGAAGGAAGGGGAGGAGGCCGTACAAGGACATAGATACAGATATGGCACGCTGCCACGGTGTGTTAAAAACACAGACTGGGGCTGTAGATTCAGGTGCTGAGATCTTACCATTTGACCTCCCAGTCCCTTGACCCCCTAACCCGTAATGTTGAATGATATGACGGGTGAGTGAGCTATCACTGCTGTCACAGGTGACTTACTGTCATTTCAAACAAACTGTGAAGTTTCATTCAGAAGGCCTTGAAGCACAGTGATGGATATCCCAAATCTGCAAAAACAGACTAAACATCTGGATGACAGATACATTCTGCAAAGTTTCAAAGAATGTTTTGAGTGAACGTTTACCCCCCCATTTTTTCTTAGATATATATAATCATTATTTTAATCATTATTTTGTCTGTAAAACTATTTTGTTGACTGTTAGTGGTGGATTCAGTCCATATCTCCTGTGTTTGACTAGGAAAGCCTGCACAATGCATCTCTGCCAAACTATGGGGGTACGTCCCAAATGGCAGCTTGTTCCCTTTAGAGTGCACCACTTTTGACCAGGGCCCAACAGGGCTATTTGAGACGCTACCATTAGAGGGGAGACAGTTTGGTTTTCATCAGCTGTCTCCATCAATCTTCTCCAGCATGGATGTGATGAGAGAGCTGTACAGCCCTATGAAGAATAACAGAACATGGAACACAATATTTATACATTACAAAGAATGTTCTGAACTATATTTTAGGGAATAGTTTAATTTGGTTAGTTAGTTTGAGCTCTTCAGGGGAGAGATGAGAAGTAAATATAGGTTGTACCTTTATCAGTAGATTCTGTCTGTTCTCTTCTGGCTTCTTTTCCTTTATCAGTAGATTCTATCTGTTCTCTTCTGGCTTCTTTTCCTTTATCAGTAGATTCTATCTGTTCTCTTCTGGCTTCTTTTCCTTTATCAGTAGATTCTATCTGTTCTCTTCTGGCTTCTTTTCCTTTATCAGTAGATTCTATCTGTTCTCTTCTGGCTTCTTTTCCTTTATCAGTAGATTATATCTGTCCTCTTCTGGCTTCTTTTCCTTTATCAGTAGATTCTATCTGTTCTCTTCTGGCTTCTTTTCCTTTATCAGTAGATTCTATCTGTCCTCTTCTGGCTTCTTTTCCTTTATCAGTAGATTCTATCTGTCCTCTTCTGGCTTCTTTTCCTTTATCAGTAGATTCTATCTGTTCTCTTCTGGCTTCTTTTCCTTTATCAGTAGATTCTATCTGTTCTCTTCTGGCTTCTTTTCCTTTATCAGTAGATTCTATCTGTTCTCTTCTGGCTTCTTTTCCTTTATCAGTAGATTCTATCTGTCCTCTTCTGGCTTCTTTTCCTTTATCAGTAGATTCTATCTGTTCTCTTCTGGCTTCTTTTCCTTTATCAGTAGATTCTATCTGTTCTCTTCTGGCTTCTTTTCCTTTATCAGTAGATTCTATCTGTTCTCTTCTGGCTTCTTTTCCTTTATCAGTGGATTCTATCTGTTCTCTTCTGGCTTCTTTTCCTTTATCAGTAGATTCTATCTGTTCTCTTCTGACTTCTTTTCCTTTATCAGTAGATTCTATCTGTTCTCTTCTGGCTTCTTTTCCTTTATCAGTAGATTCTATCTGTTCTCTTCTGGCTTCTTTTCCTTTATCAGTAGATTCTATCTGTTCTCTTCTGGCTTCTTTTCCTTTATCAGTAGATTCTATCTGTTCTCTTCTGGCTTCTTTTCCTTTATCAGTAGATTCTATCTGTTCTCTTCTGGCTTCTTTTCCTTTATCAGTAGATTCTATCTGTTCTCTTCTGGCTTCTTTTCCTTTATCAGTAGATTCTATCTGTTCTCTTCTGGCTTCTTTTCCTTTATCAGTAGATTCTATCTGTTCTCTTCTGGCTTCTTTTCCTTTATCAATAGATTCTATCTGTTCTCTTCTGGCTTCTTTTCCTTTATCAGTAGATTCTATCTGTTCTCTTCTGGCTTCTTTTCCTTTATCAGTAGATTCTATCTGTTCTCTTCTGGCTTCTTTTCCTTTATCAGTAGATTCTATCTGTCCTCTTCTGGCTTCTTTTCCTTTATCAGTAGATTCTATCTGTTCTCTTCTGGCTTCTTTTCCTTTATCAGTAGATTATATCTGTTCTCTTCTGGCTTCTTTTCCTTTATCAGTAGATTCTATCTGTTCTCTTCTGGCTTCTTTTCCTTTATCAGTAGATTATATCTGTTCTCTTCTGGCTTCTTTTCCTTTATCAGTAGATTCTATCTGTTCTCTTCTGGCTTCTTTTCCTTTATCAGTAGATTCTATCTGTTCTCTTCTGGCTTCTTTTCCTTTATCAGTAGATTCTATCTGTTCTCTTCTGGCTTCTTTTCCTTTATCAGTAGATTCTATCTGTTCTCTTCTGGCTTCTTTTCCTGGAAGAATAAAAAAAGAGAGAACACAACTGCCAGAAATCACAGTTAAGACACACTGTCTGTGTCTGAAATGGCACCCTGTTCCCTATATAGTGCACTACCTTTGACCAGGGCCAATAGGGAATAGGGTGCTATTTGGGATTCAACCTTAATAACACTAGAGAATGCCATATAGGGTCTTAAAAACAGAATCGCCTAATAAAAAATACTTAAAACATTTTCTACAGAAACTAATATCTTGGCTAGAGAATCAAAATGGCTGTATAGTTTGTACCGTAGATCTCTCCAAAATGGCTGTATAGTTTGTACTGTAGATCTCTCCAAAATGGCTGTATAGTTTGTACCGTAGATCTCTCCAAAATGGCTGTATAGTTTGTACTGTAGATCTCTCCAAAATGGCTGTATAGTTTGTACCGTAGATCTCTCCAAAATGGCTGTATAGTTTGTACTGTAGATCTCTCCAAAATGGCTGTATAGTTTGTACTGTAGATCTCTCCAAAATGGCTGTATAGTTTGTACCGTAGATCTCTCCAAAATGGCTGTATAGTTTGTACCGTAGATCTTACAATCAACTGACAGAGGCTGTATAGAGAATGCCAAATGGGGGGGGTGTGTATGTGTCTGTCTGCCTGCCTGCCTGCCTGCCTGCCTGCCTGCCTGCCTGCCTGCCTGCCTGCCTGCCTGCCTGTCTGTCTGTCTGTCTGTCTGTCTGTCTGTCTGTCTGTCTGTCTGTCTGTCTGTCTGTCTGTCTGTCTGTCTGTCTGTCTGTCTGTCTGTCTGTCTGTATGTCTGCCTGCCTGTCTGTCTGTCTGTCTCTCTCTGTCTGTCTGTCTGTCTGTCTCTGTGTGTGTTTTGGAGGGTGCCTTGTGGACCTGGTCTGGTTGTGATCTTGGACTGGTATAGCCGTTGGCCTGAATGATCCATTATGTGTGTGTGTGTGTTTCCCCTTAGACAGGCGTTTCTCCTCCACTGTATAATTACCCACGTTTCCATCCATAAAAAGAGGATCTGGACTTGTGTAATGAACAGGACTTTTTAATAAGGAGCCCCTCCAGATCCAGATGCCTGCCATGTTAATCTCAGTAAAGGTGTAATTATAACAAATAACATTCACAGAGCAGATCCCTGCACACACACACACACACACACACACACACACACACACAACACACACACACACACACACACACACACACACACACACACACACACACACACACACACACACACACACACACACACACACACACACACACACACACACACACACACACACACACACACACACACACACACACAGAGACTCACACACACACACACACACACAGAGACACACACACACACACACACACACACACAAACACACACACACACACACACACACACACATACACACACACACACACACACACACAGAGACTCACACACACACACACACACAGAGACACACACACACACACACACACACACACACACACAAACACACACACACACACACACACACACACACACACACACACACACACACACACACACAAACACACACACACACACACACACACACTATCCTTGTGGGGACCAAAAATGTATTTCCATTCAAAATCCTATTTTCCCTAACCCTAACCCTTACCATAACCCTAACCCTAACCTTAACCCAAAACCCATAACCCTGACTCCTAACCCTAAACCTAACCACTAACCCCTTACCCTAACCCTAATTCTAACCCTAAACCTAACCCCTAAGCTTAAAATAGCCTTTGTTCTCATGGGGACGTGGGAAATGTCCCTACGAGGGAGAATTTTCCTTGTTTTACTATCCTTGTGGGGACTTTGGGGGAATTTAAGTTCCCACAATGACAAAGAACCCCCCCCCCCACACACACACACATACCCTCGTGGGGACCAAAAATGTATTTCCATTCAAAATCTGTACTTGTATGTGTGTTTTATATGTACGTGGGCGTGTTTGTTCATCCATGTAGGTGTGTGTGTGTGTGTGTGTGCATGTGTGCGAGTGTGTGCGTGCACGTGTGTGTGTGTCGCCTACATGAGTCATTGAGCCCTGTGATGTCCCGTCTCATACCTGGCACACCGCCAGCTGTTTCTACACCACAACATAACGCCATGACAATCAACGGAACTGTATCAATATTAGCCAATCACAGTCAGCCGAGGTCACCTTCTTGGCTGTTGTTGAAAGTCATTGACATGAATACATGGACTGGCTTGTTTATGGACTACAGGATATAGGTAATAGGTCGTTTTTGGGGGGGACTGCAGGTTATAGCTAATAGGTAGAGGGTTGTTTATGGACTAGAGTCTGTGTCAGCCCTCTCTATACTAGAGTCTTTGTCAGCCCTCTCTAGACTAGAGTCTTTGTCAGCCCTCTCTATACTAGAGTCTTTGTCAGCCCTCTCTATACTAGAGCCTTTGTCAGCCCTCTCTATACTAGAGTCTTTATAAGCCCTCTCTAGACTAGAGTCTTTGTCAGCCCTCTCTAGACTAGAGTCTTTGTCAGCCCTCTCTATACTAGAGTCTTTGTCAGCCCTCTCTAGACTAGAGTCTTTGTCAGCCCTCTCTATACTAGAGTCTTTGTCAGCCCTCTCTATACTAGAGCCTTTGTCAGCCCTCTCTATACTAGAGTCTTTGTCAGCCCTCTCTAGACTAGAGTCTTTGTCAGCCCTCTCTAGACTAGAGCCTTTGTCAGCCCTCTCTAGACTAGAGCCTTTGTCAGCCCTCTCTAGACTAGAGTCTTTGTCAGCCCTCTCTATACTAGAGTCTTTGTCAGCCCTCTCTATACTAGAGCCTTTGTCAGCCCTCTCTATACTAGAGCCTTTGTCAGCCCTCTCTAGACTAGAGCCTTTGTCAGCCCTCTCTATACTAGAGCCTTTGTCAGCCCTCTCTAGACTAGAGCCTTTGTCAGTCCTCTCTATACTAGAGCCTTTGTCAGCCCTCTCTATACTAGAGCCTTTGTCAGCCCTCTCTATACTAGAGACTTTGTCAGCTCTCTCTATACTAGAGTCTTTGTCAGCCCTCTCTAGACTAGAGTCTTTGTCAGCCCTCTCTAGACTAGAGCCTTTATCAGCCCTCTCTAGACTAGAGCCTTTGTCAGCCCTCTCTAGACTAGAGTCTTTGTCAGCCCTCTCTATACTAGAGTCTTTGTCAGCCCTCTATAGACTAGAGTCTTTGTCAGCCCTCTCTATACTAGAGTCTTTGTCAGCCCTCTCTATACTAGAGTCTTAGTCAGCCCTCTCTAGACTAGAGTCTTTGTCAGCCCTCTCTATACTAGAGTCTTTGTCAGCCCTCTCTATACTAGAGTATTTGTCAGCCCTCTCTAGACTAGAGTCTTTGTCAGCCCTCTCTAGACTAGAGCCTTTGTCAGCCCTCTCTATACTAGAGTCTTTGTCAGCCCTCTCTAGACTAGAGTCTTTGTCAGCCCTCTCTATACTAGAGTCTTTGTCAGCCCTCTCTATACTAGAGTCTTTGTCAGCCCTCTCTAGAGTCTTTGTCAGCCCTCTCTAGACTAGAGTCTGTGTCAGCCCTCTCTATACTAGAGTCTTTGTCAGCCCTCTCTAGACTAGAGTCTTTGTCAGCCCTCTCTATACTAGAGTCTTTGTCAGCCCTCTCTATACTAGAGTCTTTGTCAGCCCTCTCTAGAGTCTTTGTCAGCCCTCTCTAGACTAGAGTCTTTGTCAGCCCTCTCTAGACTAGAGTCTTTGTCAGCCCTCTCTAGAATAGAGTCTTTGTCAGCCCTCACTAGACTAGAGCCTTTGTCAGCCCTCTCTATACTAGAGCCTTTGTCATCCCTCTCTATACTAGAGTCTTTGTCAGCCCTCTCTAGACTAGAGTCTTTGTCAGCCCTCTCTATACTAGAGTCTTTGTCAGCCCTCTCTAGACTAGAGCCTTTGTCAGCCCTCTCTAGACTAGAGTCTTTGTCAGCCCTCTTTATACTAGACTCTTTGTCAGCCCTCTCTATACTAGAGTCTTTGTCAGCCCTCTCTATACTAGAGCCTTTGTCAGCCCTCTCTAGACTAGAGCCTTTGTCAGCCCTCTCTATACTAGAGTCTTTGTCAGCCCTCTCTAGACTAGAGTCTTTGTCAGCCCTCTCTATACTAGAGTCTTTGTCAGCCCTCTCTATACTAGAGCCTTTGTCAGCCCTCTCTATACTAGAGCCTTTGTCAGCCCTCTCTAGACTAGAGACTTTGTCATCCCTCTCTAGACTAGAATCTTTATCAGCCCTCTCTAGACTAGAGTCTTTGTCAGCCCTCTCTATACTAGAGTCTGTGTCAGCCCTCTCTAGACTAGAGTCTTTGTCAGCCCTCTCTATACTAGAGTCTTTGTCAGCCCTCTCTAGACTAGAGTCTGTGTCAGCCCTCTCTAGACTAGAGTCTTTGTCAGCCCTCTCTATACTAGAGTCTTTGTCAGCCCTCTCTAGACTAGAGTCTGTGTCAGCCCTCTCTAGACTAGAGTCTTTGTCAGCCCTCTCTATACTAGAGTCTTTGTCAGCCCTCTCTATACTAGAGTCTTTGTCAGCCCTCTCTATACTAGAGTCTGTGTCAGCCCTCTCTAGACTAGAGCCTTTGTCAGCCCTCTCTAGACTAGAGCCTTTATCAGCCCTCTCTAGACTAGAGTCTTTGTCAGCCCTCTCTAGACTAGAGCCTTTGTCAGCCCTCTCTAGACTAGAGCCTTTGTCAGCCCTCTCTATACTAGAATCTTTATCAGCCCTCTCTAGACTAGAGTCTTTTTCAGCCCTCTCTAGACTAGAGTCTTTGTCAGCCCTCTCTAGACTAGAGTCTTTGTCAGCCCTCTCTAGACTAGAGTCTTTGTCAGCCCTCTCTAGACTAGAGCCT
This sequence comes from Coregonus lavaretus, assembly GCF_964263955.1. Lineage (NCBI taxonomy): Eukaryota > Metazoa > Chordata > Actinopteri > Salmoniformes > Salmonidae > Coregonus > Coregonus lavaretus. Next base: position 15,143 of record NW_028161290.1, read on the forward strand.
TTGTCAGCCCTCTCTATACTAGAATCTTTATCAGCCCTCTCTAGACTAGAGTCTTTGTCAGCCCTCTCTAGACTAGAGTCTTTGTCAGCCCTCTCTAGACTAGAGTCTTTGTCAGCCCTCTCTATACTAGAGTCTTTGTCAGCCCTCTCTATACTAGAGTCTTTGTCAGCCCTCTCTATACTAGAGCCTTTGTCAGCCCTCTCTAGACTAGAGTCTTTGTCAGCCCTCTCTATACTAGAGTCTTTGTCAGCCCTCTCTAGACTAGAGTCTTTGTCAGCCCTCTCTAGACTAGAGTCTTTGTCAGCCCTCTCTAGACTAGAGTCTTTGTCAGCCCTCTCTATACTAGAGTCTTTGTCAGCCCTCTCTAGACTAGAGTCTTTGTCAGCCCTCTCTATACTAGAGCCTTTGTCAGCCCTCTCTAGACTAGAGCCTTTGTCAGCCCTCTCTAGACTAGAGTCTTTGTCAGCCCTCTCTATACTAGAGCCTTTGTCAGCCCTCTCTAGACTAGAGCCTTTGTCAGCCCTCTCTAGACTAGAGTCTTTGTCAGCCCTCTCTATACTAGAGTCTTTGTCAGCCCTCTCTAGACTAGAGTCTTTGTCAGCCCTCTCTAGACTAGAGTCTTTGTCAGCCCTCTCTAGACTAGAGTCTTTGTCAGCCCTCTCTAGACTAGAGTCTTTGTCAGCCCTCTCTAGACTAGAGTCTGTAGCCCTCTCTAGACTAGAGTCTTTGTCAGCCCTCTCTATACTAGAGTCTGTAGCCCTCTCTGGAGTCTTTGTCAGCCCTCTCTAGACTAGAGTCTGTAGCCCTCTCTGGAGTCTTTGTCAGCTCTCTCTAGACTAGAGTCTTTGTCAGCCCTCTCTAGACTAGAGTCTTTGTCAGCCCTCTCTAGACTAGAGTCTTTGTCAGCCCTCTCTAGACTAGAGTCTGTAGCCCTCTCTAGACTAGAGTCTTTGTCAGCCCTCTCTAGACTAGAGTCTGTAGCCCTCTCTGGAGTCTTTGTCAGCTCTCTCTAGACTAGCATGAACATGGAGAACCAGTCTTATACCTTCTTGTCCTGCTGGACCAATACATTGCTGGGACTAATGTGCCCTTTGATATGCAGCCGTTGTTTATTCTGTATCACTAGATCTGTACCAAGAGACCCTTGAAACGGAGTTCCTATTTCCACAAAGACATCAACCTTTCAGAGAAACCTTATGCCAAATGCAATGATTGCAAAAATGCTATAACTCCCCAAGCTTGGGGTGGCTTGTCAGTGCTCCTTTATGCCAGGCAGCATTGGACATCATTTGGAAGTCATCATTTGGAGATCTGTTCTCTTCCCATTAGCATTTTTGGCTCTGATGCCATCTGTGCACTAGGAAGGGAATAGGGTGCCATTTGGGACACAAACCATGCCTCAAAGATGGGCCTGAGATTATGTCGCCCCACTTTGTAACGCGTCCCCTGTTTGGTTTGCAGCTCCTCTGATCATGTGATTGGTATTATCTGACAGCTGTATGCGGCCAGAAAACACATCATCTGGTCAGTTATTAGTGTGTGCGTACAGTGGGGAGAACAATTATTTGATACACTGCCGATTTTGCAGGTTTTCCTACTTACAAAGCATGTAGAGGTCTGTAATTTTTATCATAGGTACACTTCAACTGTGAGAGGCGGAATCTAAAACAAAAATCCAGAAAATCACATTGTATGATTTTTAAGTAATTAATTTGCATTTTATTGCATGACATAAGTATTTGATACATCAGAAAAGCAGAACTTAATATTTGGTACAGAAACCTTTGTTTGCAATTACAGAGATCATACGTTTCCTGTAGGTCTTGACCAGGTTTGCACACACTGCAGCAGGGATTTTGGCCCACTCCTCCATACAGACCTTCTCCAGATCCTTCAGGTTTCGGGGCTGTCGCTGGGCAATACGGACTTTCAGCTCCCTCCAAAGATTTTCTATTGGGTTCAGGTCTGGAGACTGGCTAGGCCACTCCAGGACCTTGAGATGCTTCTTATGGAGCCACTCCTTAGTTGCCCTGGCTGTGTGTTTCAGGTCGTTGTCATGCTGGAAGACCCAGCCACGACCCATCTTCAATGCTCTTACTGAGGGAAGGAGGTTGTTGGCCAAGATCTCGCGATACATGGCCCCATCCATCCTCCCCTCAATACGGTGCAGTCATCCTGTCGCCTTTGCAGAAAAGCATCCCCAAAGAATGATGTTTCCACCTCCATGCTTCACGGTTGGGATGGTGTTCTTGGGGTTGTACTCATCCTTCTTCTTCCTCCAAACACGGCGAGTGGAGTTTAGACCAAAAAGCTCTATTTCTGTCTCATCAGACCACATGACCTTCTCCCATTCCTCCTCTGGATCATCCAGATGGTCATTGGCAAACTTCAGACGGGCCTGGACATGTGCTGGCTTGAGCAGGGGGACCTTGCGTGCGCTGCAGGATTTTAATCCATGACGGCGTAGTGTGTTACTAATGGTTTTCTTTGAGACTGTGGTCCCAGCTCTCTTCAGGTCATTGACCAGGTCCTGCCGTGTAGTTCTGGGCTGATCCCTCACCTTCCTCATGATCACTGATGCCCCACGAGGTGAGATCTTGCATGGAGCCCCAGACCGAGGGTGATTGACCGTCATCTTGAACTTCTTCCATTTTCTAATAATTGCGCCAACAGTTGTTGCCTTCTCACCAACTGCTTGCCTATTGTCCTGTAGCCCATCCCAGCCTTGTGCAGGTCTACAATTGTATCCCTGATGTCCTTACACAGCTCTCTGGTATTGGCCATTGTGGAGAGGTTGGAGTCTGTTTGATTGAGTGTGTGGACAGGTGTCTTTTATACAGGTAACGAGTTCAAACAGGTGCAGTTAATACAGGTAATGAGTGGCGAACAGGAGGGCTTCTTAAAGAAAAACTAACAGGTCTGTGAGAGCCGGAATTCTTACTGGTTGGTAGGTGATCAAATACTTATGTCATGCAATAAAATGCAAATGAATTACTTAAAAATCATACAATGTGATTTTCTGGATTTTTGTTTTAGATTCCTTCTCTCACAGTTGAAGTGTACCTATGATAAAAATTACAGACCTCTACATGCTTTGTAAATAGGAAAACCTGCAAAATCGGCAGTGTATCAAATACTTGTTCTCCCCACTGTATGTGTATGCATGCACACCATTGTGAATGACTTTATTCACATGAATACATGATGAGTGTGTTTGTCTGCACACACTGGATACACTGGATAAAGTGTCAGAGAGTGTCATGTGTGTGTGTGTGTGTGTGTGTGTGTGTGTGTGTGTGTGTTTGTGTGTGTGTGTGTGTGTGTTTGTGTGTGTGTGTGGTGTGTGTGTGTGTGTGTGTGTGTGTGTGTGTGTGAGAGAGAGAGAGAGAGTTAGTGGCTGTTTGTTCACCCGCACCCGCCCGCAATTGCTAATAATCCATCTGCAACCGCCCGATTTATATGTGATAAAGTGAAAATCGGAGGCTCTGCACCCGACCCTAACCCACTTATGTAGAAAATGGGCTGTAGGCTACAGTCAGAGATGGCGGACCGATTTTTTGACAGGGAGTGCAGTATTTCTTTTTGCCTGATTTAGATATGTTTCTGCTTCTAATTTCCGACATTTTGGTAGGCTATGTGTTAGTCAACTTGTCTATAATTAGATACATGCAGCTTCTCTTCTGTCATTACTTGTTGCCCTAAAATACAAAATAAACCCTTGATCACCAGAATAATGTAATAGATCGATAGAATGAAGAGCTTCAATCTAGTTGACATCGGTGAAGTTTTCTCTGTCATCTCCGCTCCTTTTGCGCAGCAAAAATATGTTTAGGGACCAGGGAGAAAATGCAATAACCAAAGAAAATACGGGAAAGATTACCTGTATCAGTTTGACCGGTTGAAAGGAAATAGAAAGCTGTGAAAACAAACGCAACATGTTTCTGATAAGATTTCAGTTCGGCTTGGACGCATAGTTTATGTGGTTGAAATACAAATCATCTTTTATGATGCTGATAAAGATAGCAGCTCTACAGACGGTCCCTAACTGCACATTCCCGTTCTCTCAAGATGCTGAAAGAAATAAATCATTTTTCTCCACTCCTGTTCCCGAGTAAAGTATTTGCCTACATTTGGTGTATAATTTTACTGCAAGAAATGCTAAATTCTGCAAGAGTTATTATTAAGGCCATGTGAGAGGTTGTAGGTCCTACAGTCAGTGTCCAGATTTCAGTTTCCATTTAACCCATCTGAACAGTAGGCTACAGTTCCCTTGACGTCCCATAGGCCTTTTTTGAAGTCCCCGTCTTGTGACTGTCGAATTAGTGTAGCGCCTCACAATCATCACTCATAACGTAGCCGGCACTGCCATCATCCTCTTTTACCACTTCACCAAATCTTTCCCAAACATGACTTTCCTGGCCCTCCTTTCTCTTCAAAACCTCAGTGCAGCCTAGAGATATAAATTGCACAAGAATGCTACATTTATGGATTTTTTTATGGAGGTTTTCTCTTTTTAACCCGCCCTCCTTCCCCCCGACCCACCCTCCCTTCATCCACACAATATTTCATGACCCTAAACCCGCCGGCCCCGGCGTTTGTTGACATCTGGCTTGATTGAACTAAATTATGCGGTAAATGTGCTGTGATTGTTTGAAATTGCAAGTTCTCTTTTTGTACTGGGGTAATGGGTCGGTTTTATGCAATAATATTGCGGTGATTTGACAGTTTTATGCAGAAATTGTGCGGTGATTGATCAAATTTGCAAGACCTCATGGAATATGTGGAGAATTGTTGATTTTGCACAGAAAAAATCGTGATCCTGGAGGGACTGCTGCACACTATTAGTATGTTGGCGTGAGGCTGGGGTTATAATGTGTTATAACTGGGGTTATAATGTGTTGTAACTGGGGTTATAATGTGTTATAACTGGGGTTATAATGTGTTGTAACTGGGGTTATAATGTGTTATAACTGGGGTTATAATGTATTATAACTGGGACTGGGGTTATAATGTGTTGTAACTGGGGTTATAATGTGTTGTAACTGGGGTTATAATGTGTTGTAACTGGGGTTATAATGTGTTGTAACTGGGGTTATAATGTGTTGTAACTGGGGTTATATTGTGTTATAACTGGGGTTATTGAGGACATGGGCTGTGCTCTAGTGAGTGAGTGTTACAATGTGTTATAACTGGGGTTATATTGTGTTATAACTGGGGTTATAATGTGATATTACTGGGGTTATAATGTGTTATAACTGGGGTTATAATGTGTTATAACTGGGGTTATAATGTGTTGTAACTGGGGTTATAATGTGTTATAACTGGGGTTATTGAGGACATGGGCTGTGCTCTAGTGAGTGAGTGTTATAATGTGTTATAACTGGGGTTATTGAGGACATGGGCTGTGTTCTAGTGAGTGGGTGTTATAATGTGTTATAACTGGGGTTATAATGTGTTGTAACTGGGGTTATAATGTGTTGTAACTGGGGTTATAATGTGTTATAACTGGGGTTATTGAGGACATGGGCTGTGCTCTAGTGAGTGAGTGTTATCATGTGTTATAACTGGGGTTATTGAGGACATGGGCTGTGTTCTAGTGAGTGGGTGTTATAATCCGCAGGATGAGATCTGAACTGGGCTTCCAGTGGACTCCTTGGACTCCTCCCTGTCCCTCTCACACCATGTACTGGAGAGAGGAGAGGGACGAGAGAGGGAAGAGAGAGCGAGAGAGAGAGGCAGAGAGAGAGAGAGCGAGAGAGGCAGAGAGAGAGAGAGAGAGAGGCAGAGAGAGAGAGAGAGAGAGAGAGAGAGAGAGAGAGAGAGAGAGAGAGAGAGTTTGTGGTTCACCCAGGGTAACGCCATCCACCATGCATCCTCATCCTGACTTGACTTGATCCTCTTCTTTCCATGCAGGTTGTTATTTTTGGGCCGAGGATTTTGGCATTAAGCCCCATGAATGCAACGGCCGTGTCCAAAACTGGAGGTGTTTTCACCTGTACGGTACATCCCCTCTCCTTGCTCTGGCAACCTGTGCTGGCTGGAGGTGAGCCGGGGGAACATGGGGAGGGAAGTCAAAGCGCTCTGCAGTCTGACAATAGAGGAGGCTTGTCTCCCAAATGGCACCCTATTCCCTACAGAGTGCACTACTTTTGACCAGAGCCCTGAGCCCTATGGCCCTGGTCAAAAGTAATACACTATATAGGGAATAGGGTGCCATTTTGGACGCAGCCAAGGTCTTTGATTACTGCGGATTACAGGAAGATAACCCGCAGACACACAGTTTGGGGAATCGACCAGAAAAACAAACAAAAGCAAAGCCAAGCTCAAAATAGAACGTATCTGTTGAATCTGTTCTTCTGGCCCCTCCTGGGCAAGATGTGACTTGGCTGGACCATGTTGCAATGTACTGTACCATGGTTTCCTGGCTCTATGGCTGGCTGGCTGACTGGCTGACTGGCTGACTGGCTGACTGGCTGGGTGGCTGGCTGGCTGGCTGGCTGGCTAATTGACTGGCTGGCTGACTGGCTGACTGGCTGGCTGGTGACTGGCTGACTGGCTGACTGGCTGGCTGGCTGGCTGGCTGGCTGGCTGGCTGGCTAATTGACTGTCTCGGACATCCCTAGCCTGTTATTTAAGGTTAAAGCATTTTTACTCATAACACTATAGACCTTGAAGAAACAACCTCCAACTGTCAAACCATCCATCACAACTTATTGCTAATAACTCAAATAACCTTTTCATGGTCGAATATGTAGTTCATCTGTATGGTGCTGCCACTAGTAACTCTGGATGTCCCCTCTGTATGGTGCTGCCACTAGTAACTCTGGATGTCCCCTCTGTATGGTGCTGCCACTAGTAACTCTGGATGTCCCCTCTGTATGGTGCTGCCACTAGTAACTCTGGATGTCCCCTCTGTATGGTGCTGCCACTAGTAACTCTGGATGTCCCCTCTGTGTGGTCCTGCCACTAGTAACTCTGGATGTCCCCTCTGTATGGTGCTGCCACTAGTAACTCTGGATGTCCCCTCTGTATGGTGCTGCCACTAGTAACTCTGGATGTCTCCTCTGTATGGTGCTGCCACTAGTAACTCTGGATGTCCCCTCTGTATGGTGCTGCCACTAGTAACTCTGGATGTCCCCTCTGTATGTTGCTGCCACTAGTAACTCTGGATGTCCCCTCTGTGTGGTGCTGCCACTAGTAACTCTGGATGTCCCCTCTGTATGGTGCTGCCACTAGTAACTCTGGATGTCCCCTCTGTATGGTGCTGCCACTAGTAACTCTGGATGTCCCCTCTGTATGGTGCTGCCACTAGTAACTCTGGATGTCCCCTCTGTATGGTGCTGCCACTAGTAACTCTGGATGTCCCCTCTGTATGGTGCTGCCACTAGTAACTCTGGATGTCCCCTCTGTATGGTCCTGCCACTAGTAACTCTGGATGTCCCCTCTGTATGGTCCTGCCACTAGTAACTCTGGATGTCCCCTCTGTATGGTCCTGCCACTAGTAACTCTGGATGTCCCCTCTGTATGGTGCTGCCACTAGTAACTCTGGATGTCCCCTCTGTATGGTGCTGCCACTAGTAACTCTGGATGTCCCCTCTGTATGGTGCTGCCACTAGTAACTCTGGATGTCCCCTCTGTATGGTCCTGCCACTAATAACTCTAGATGTCCCCTCTGTATGGTGCTGCCACTAGTAACTCTGGATGTCTCCTCTGGACAAGTGTAGAGCAAAATAATCCTCAGGAGATCTCAATGAAGTTCAGTTGATCCCATGCTGTCTTGCTATGCCCTGTGTAAAGCATGTTGGATCCTGAGTTACTGATATGACAGTGGATGTGTTTGAACTAGTTTGGATATTTTCCAGTCCCAATGAAATATGGAAGAATGTTCTAATCTAGGGTGAGGGTGATATGAATAAGACAACCTGTTGGTTAAGGAGTGTTGGTTTGGTGATTGATGCATTTAAAAAGTTGTAAATATGAAAGAAAGAAAGAAAGAAGAAGAAGACATAGAAGGAGAAGTCATCTAGTGGCATACTGCATTATTATGTCTAGTTAGGTAAAGTAACGTACAGGAAGTGGGTAATTATTATGTCTAGTTAGGTAAAGTAACGTACAGGAAGTGGGTAATTATTATGTCTAGTTAGGTAAAGTAACGTACAGGAAGTGATGGGCCCCGTGTAGCTCAGTTGGTAGAGCATGGTGCTTGCAACGCCAGGGTTGTGGGTTCGATTCCCACGGGGGGCCAGTATGGGAAAAAAAATATGCACTCACTAACTATAAGTCACTCTGGATAAGAGCGTCTGCTAAAAGGAAAAATTGATAATACATCCCTGTGGCAATAGAACTCAGTTGGCCAACCATCCGTCGAAGCTTAGCGCTAATTCCAATCGCCTTTTTCACGGCACTTGGTTCCATTGTATGGCCAACATTTTTTTTTAAATGTATGGCGACGGTGTTAATTGTTGGGTATGACATGTAGTTTTGATGTTAATAAGCCGACTGTACTCTATTGTGGTGGATTTGGTACAAAGCTGAGTGGGTCTGTTAGTATTAATCAAGCAACAAATATGTCCGCTGTTCTTCTAAGAACTATACTGATATGGGTTATCGTAGGGCAGCGTGGACACCAAGGTCGTCCATTAAAACACATGGCTCAGTACAGAGCTGAGTTGGTGTATTAGCTTGAATGAAGCAACAAACGGCCTTACTGATCTGAGTTGGTGTAGGGGAGGGCAACTTCTAATCCTGGAGGAAGGGCAGCAGTGTGTGCTTTTGTTCCAGTCACACAGTCTCTGTTGAAGGTTTTGTTCCAGTCCTACAGTCTCTGTTGAAGGTTTTGTTCCAGTCCTACAGTCTCAGTTGAAGGTTTTGTTCCAGTCCTACAGTCTCAGTTGAAGGTTTTGTTCCAGTCCTACAGTCCCAGTTTAAGGTTTTTTTCCAGTCCTACAGTCTCAGTTGAAGGTTTTGTTCCAGTCCTACAGTCTCAGTTGAAGGTTTTGTTCCAGTCCTACAGTCTCAGTTGAAGGTTTTGTTCCAGTCATTCAGTTGAAGGTTTTGTTCCAGTCCTACAGTCTCAGTTGAAGGTTTTGTTCCAGTCCTACAGTCTCAGCTGAAGGTTTTGTTCCAGTCCTACAGTCTCAGTTGAAGGTTTTGTTCCAGTCCTACAGTCTCAGTTGAAGGTTTTGTTCCAGTCCTACAGTCTCAGTTGAAGGTTTTGTTCATGTCATTCAGTTGAAGGTTTTGTTCCAGTCCTACAGTCAGTTGAAGGTTTTGTTCCAGTTCTACAGTCTCAGTTGAAGGTTTTGTTCCAGTCACACAGTTGAAGGTTTTGTTCCAGTCCTACAATCTCAGTTGAAGGTTTTGTTCCAGTCATTCAGTCTCAGTTGAAGGTTTTGTTCCATTCCTACAGTCTCAGTTGAAGGTTTTGTTCCAGTCCTACAGTCTCAGTTGAAGGTTTTGTTCCAGTCCTACAGTCTCAGTTGAAGGTTTTGTTCCAGTCCTACAGTCTCAGCTGAAGGTTTTGTTCCAGTCCTACAGTCTCAGTTGAAGGTTTTGTTCCAGTCCTACAGTCTCAGTTGAAGGTTTTGTTCCAGTCCTACAGTCCCAGTTGAAGGTTTTGTTCCAGTCCTACAGTCTCAGTTGAAGGTTTTGTTCCAGTCCTACAGTCTCAGTTGAAGGTTTTGTTCCAGTCCTACAGTCTCAGTTGAAGGTTTTGTTCCAGTCCTACAGTCTCAGTTGAAGGTTTTGTTCCAGTCCTACAGTCCCAGTTGAAGGTTTTGTTCCAGTCCTACAGTCTCAGTTGAAGGTTTTGTTCCAGTCCTACAGTCTCAGTTGAAAGTTTTGTTCCAGTCCTACAGTCTCAGTTGAAGGTTTTGTTCCAGTCCTACAGTCTCAGTTGAAGGTTTTGTTCCAGTCCTACAGTCTCAGTTGAAGGTTGTGTTCCAGTCCTACAGTCTCAGTTGAAGGTTTTGTTCCAGTCCTACAGTCTCAGTTGAAGGTTTTGTTCCTGTCCTATAGTCTCAGTTGAAGGTTTTGTTCCAGTCCTACAGTCTCAGTTGAAGGTTTTGTTCCAGTCCTACAGTCCCAGTTGAAGGTTTTGTTCCAGTCCTACAGTCTCAGTTGAATGTTTTGTTCCAGTCCTACAGTCTCAGTTGAAGGTTTTGTTCCAGTCCTACAGTCACAGTTGAAGGTTTTGTTCCAGTCATTCAGTTGAAGGTTTTGTTCCAGTCCTACAGTCTCAGTTGAAGGTTTTGTTCCAGTCCTACAGTCTCAGTTGAATGTTTTGTTCCAGTCATACAGTCTCAGTTGAAGGTTTTGTTCCAGTCATTCAGTTGAAGGTTTTGTTCCAGTCCTACAGTCTCAGTTGAAGGTTTTGTTCCAGCCCTACAGTCTCAGTTGAAGGTTTTGTTCCAGTCCTACAGTCTCAGTTGAAGGTTTTGTTCCAGTCCTACAGTCTCAGTTGAAGGTTTTGTTCCAGTCCTACAGTCTCAGTTGAAGATTTTGTTCCAGTCCTACAGTCTCAGTTGAAGGTTTTGTTCCAGTCCTACAGTCTCAGTTGAAGGTTTTGTTCCAGTCCTACAGTCTCAGTTGAAGGCTTTGTTCCAGTCCTACAGTCTCAGTTGAAGGTTTTGTTCCAGTTCTACAGTCTCAGTTGAAGGTTTTGTTCCAGTCCTACAGTCTCAGCTGAAGGTTTTGTTCCAGTCCTACAGTCTCAGCTGAAGGTTTTGTTCCAGTCCTACAGTCTCAGTTTAAGGTTTTGTTCCAGTCCTACAGTCTCAGTTGAAGGTTTTGTTCCAGTCCTACAGTCTCAGCTGAAGGTTTTGTTCCAGTCCTACAGTCTCAGTTGAAGGTTTTGTTCCAGTCCTACAGTGTCAGTTGAAGACTCTGAACGTGGCATCCAAGGTCATCCACCAAAACACTCATGTAAAGTCAAAGCCAGGATGCCTCTTCAGAGTCAAAGCCAGGATGCCTCTTCAGAGTCAAAGCCAGGATGCCTCTTCAGAGTCAAAGCCAGGATGCCTCTTCAGAGTCAAAGCCAGGAATCATCTTCAGAGTCAAAGCCAGGAATCATCTTCAGAGTCAAAGCCAGGAACGGTCTTCAAGAAATGACTAAATAGGGCAAGGCTCTTACTTGTACTAACTTGCTAGTCCTTTTTTGCATAATCCCCAAAGTCTTCCCTTTCATTTGACACCATGTTATCATGTGTACTGTATGTGTAATATTTGCTCAGCTATACGCAATAGGAGGCTACGATTGGTTGCGATTGATTGTGCCATATAAGGCCATATTTCGCTTTAAGGACATAGAGGTCACAGCTCACTGTAAGGGCCAGTGTATATCCACCTGAGACTTACCCCAGTGTTTTACCCAAAAGGCTCAGGCTTTTGTGAATCCATCTCCGCGGCCTGGCTCCAGTGTCCCGCTGGGCCATGGTCTCAGTGGACCTGCTCTGACTTGGAGCCAAGGCTCTGGCCACCGCTACTTTTCAGCTTGTATTTTACATTACAATGGGCTATGATCATGGGTTAACGCCTTCTCCCAAAGCAACTGTCCCTGATATAGAGGTTGATGCCCCAAGTATTATTATTTTTTATTTTTTATTATTATTATTATTATTTTAAAAAAATTCTGGGGGATGGATCAGCTTAATATTGCAGATAGATTGTATCTTCTATCAATGTAATTATGTGCATCACTTCCAATCCCCCATGTTTTTTATACATACAGTGGGGAGAACAAGTATTTGATACACTGCCGATTTTGCAGGTTTTCCTACTTACAAAGCATGTAGAGGTCTGTAATTTTTATCATAGGTACACTTCAAATGTGAGAGACGGAATCTAAAACAAAAATCCAGAAAATCACATTGTATGATTTTTAAGTAATTAATTTGCATTTTATTGCATGACATAAGTATTTGATCACCTACCAACCAGTAAGAATTCCGGCTCTCACAGACCTGTTAGTTTATCTTTAAGAAGCCCTCCTGTTCTCCACTCATTACCTGTATTAACTGCACCTGTTTGAACTCGTTACCTGTATAAAAGACACCTGTCCACACACTCAATCAAACATACTCCAACCTCTCCACAATGGCCAAGACCAGAGAGCTGTGTAAGGACATCAGGGATAAAATTGTAGACCTGCACAAGGCTGGGATGGGCTACAGGACAATAGGCAAGCAGCTTGGTGAGAAGGCAACAACTGGTGGCGCAATTATTAGAAAATGGAAGAAGTTCAAGATGATGGTCAATCACCCTCGGTCTGGGGCTCCATGCAAGTTCTCACCTCGTGGGGCATCAATGATCATGAGGAAGGTGAGGGATCAGCCCAGAACTACACAGCAGGACCTGGTCAATGACCAGAAGAGAGCTGGAACCACAGTCTCAAAGAAAACCATTAGGAACACACTACGCCGTCATGTATTAAAATCCTGCAGCGCACGCAAGGTCCCCCTGCTCAAGCCAGCACATGTCCAGGCCCGTCTGAAGTTTGCCAATGACCATCTGGATGATCCAGAGGAGGAATGGGAGAAGGTAATGTGGTCTGATGAGACAAAAATAGAGCTTTTTGGTCTAAACTCCACTCGCCGTGTTTGGAGGAAGAAGAAGGATGAGTACAACCCCAAGAACACCATCCCAACCGTGAAGCATGGAGGTGGAAACATCATTCTTTGGGGATGCTTTTCTGAAAAGGGGACAGGACGACTGCACCATATTGAGGGGAGGATGGATGGGGCCATGTATCACGAGATCTTGGCCAACAACCTCCTTCCCTCAGTAAGAGCATTGAAGATGGGTCGTGGCTGGGTCTTCCAGCATGACAACGACCTGAAACACACAGCCAGGGCAACTAAGGAGTGGCTCCATAAGAGGCATCTCAAGGTCCTGGAGTGGCCTAGCCAGTCTCCAGACCTGAACCCAATAGAAAATCTTTGGAGGGAGCTGAAAGTCCATATTGCCCAGCGACAGCCCCGAAACCTGAAGGATCTGGAGAAGGTCTGTATGGAGGAGTGGGCCAAAATCCCTGCTGCAGTGTGTGCAAACCTGGTCAAGACCTACAGGAAACGTATGATCTCTGTAATTGCAAACAAAGGTTTCTGTAACAAATATTAAGTTCTGCTTTTCTGATGTATCAAATACTTATGTCATGCAATAAAATGCAAATGAATTACTTAAAAATCATACAATGTGATTTTCTGGATTTTTATTTTAGATTCCGTCTCTCACAGTTGAAGTGTACCTATGATAAAAAATTACAGACCTCTACATGCTTTGTAAGTAGGAAAACCTGCAAAATCGGCATTGTATCAAATACTTGTTCTCCCCACTGTATATACTCCCCTTTATTACTTTTCAACCCCGCCATCCTTTCCCTACTTGGAGTAAATTAGTGAACAACAATGCCCAGGCCTCTACTTCCGGTCTATACTTACTATCTACACCTTATGGACGCAGTTAATTTTACAATAATTCTATTATATATATATATATATATATAATAATTTTTTGCTCCTGAACTTCTTCTACTCTCAACCTCTCCGATCATTTTCATGATGTCCATCCGGTTTGCTTCTATATGCCATATCTTTCTACTTATTATGGACACAGTATGCTTACATTATTAGCTATCTTTGTTATTATTTGTTGTTATTTGTTATTATTCCCATCCTTCAACTCCATTCAACACCTCCCATATATCTCTTAACACCATCCATATAGGATTTCTATTTGCCATATATATTTCAACCGTACTGTGATGTTTTACAAAAGTTCTGAACCTTTCTATTCTCATTGCTTCTACAGATTGTGAATTAAAAATAAACATTTTTGCTAAAAGTATTATTATATTATTGATCGATTGACTATGACTTTTCAGATCACCCAGTAGTGCTATCTGCAAGGTTAGCTCCAGGTAAATATTGCAATCCTTTAGCCATTCCTGGACCTGTGTCCAAAAACAAGCTACAAATGGACAGAACCAAAACAAATGATCTAATGATTCTGTCTCTTCACAGCAAAATCTGCAGAGCTGGGAAGATTGTATCCCCCATATAAATAACATTCTATTGGTAGCAAGAATTTTATATAATAATTTAAATTGAAAGATTCTAATTTTTGAATCCGGTGTCGTTTTGCGTGTCAGTTCATAAACACTATGCCATGGGACCGGTACGTCAAAGATCTCTTCCCAACTATTTTGCAATATGTATTCCGAGTATAAACACATCACCATCAGACCATTTTATTGCTACATGGAAAAAAAAAAAAGTATTTTTTAGTGATCCAATACGTAATATAGTACATTTGTCATAATTTGGTTGTAATCCAGAGAGGTTAGAAAATGTATCTAGATCCTCTATGAGGCTTTGGAGGGATTCTAGTTGTGGATTTAAAAGAAAACATGAATCATCAGCGTACAATGACACCTTTGTTTTTAAGCCCTGGATTTCTAATCCTCTGATATTATTATTGGATCTGATTTTAATAGCTAACATCTCGATGGCCACAATAAATAGATATGCCGATAGTGGACAACCTTGTTTCACTCCTCTTGACAGTTTAAAACATTCTGAGAAATAGCCATTATTTACTATTTTACACCTAGGGTTACTATACATGATTTTGACCCATTTTATAAGAGATTCTCCAAAATTGAAATGCTCCAGGCATTTACAGTGGTGAAAAAAAGTATTTAGTCAGCCACCAATTGTGCAAGTTCTCCCACTTAAAAAGATGAGAGAGGCCTGTAATTTTCATCATAGGTACACGTCAACTATGACAGACAAATTGAGAAAAAAAATTCCAGAAAATCACATTGTAGGATTTTTAATGAATTTATTTGCAAATTATGGTGGAAAATAAGTATTTGGTCACCTACAAACAAGCAAGATTTCTGGCTCTCACAGACCTGTAACTTCTTCTTTAAGAGGCTCCTCTGTCCTCCACTCGTTACCTGTATTAATGGCACCTGTTTGAACTTGTTATCAGTATAAAAAACACCTGTCCACAACCTCAAACAGTCACACTCCAAACTACACTATGGCCAAGACCAAAGAGCTGTCAAAGGACACCAGAAACAAAATGGTAGACCTGCACCAGGCTGGGAAGATTGAATCTGCAATAGGTAAGCAGCTTGGTTTGAAGAAATCAACTGTGGGAGCAATTATTAGGAAATGGAAGACATACAAGACCACTGATAATCTCCCTCGGTCTGGGGCTCCACGCAAGATCTCACCCCGTGGGGTCAAAAATGATCACAAGAACGGTGAGCAAAAATCCCAGAACCACACGGGGGGACCTAGTGAATGACCTGCAAAGAGCTGGGACCAAAGTAACAAAGCCTACCATCAGTAACACACTACGCCGCCAGGGACTCAAATCCTGCAGTGCAAGACGTGTCCCCCTGCTTAAGCCAGTACATGTCCAGGCCCGTCTGAAGTTTGCTAGAGTGCATTTGGATGATCCAGAAGAGGATTGGGAGAATGTCATATGGTCAGATGAAACCAAAAAAAGAACTTTTAGGTAAAAACTCAACTCGTCGTGTTTGGAGGACAAAGAATGCTGAGTTGCATCCAAAGAACACCATACCTACTGTGAAGCATGTGGGTGGAAACATCATGCTTTGGGGCTGTTTTTCTGCAAAGGGACCAGGACGACTGATCCGTGTAAAGGAAAGAATGAATGGGGCCATGTATCATAAGATTTTTAGTGAAAACCTCCTTCCATCAGCAAGGGCATTGAAGATGAAACGTGGCTGGGTCTTTCAGCATGACAATGATCCCAAACACACCGCCCGGGCAACGAAGGAGTGGCTTCGTAAGAAGCATTTCAAGGTCCTGGAGTGGCCTAGCCAGTCTCCAGATCTCAACCCCATAGAAAATCTTTGGAGGTAGTTGAAAGTCTGTGTTGCCCAGTGACAGCCCCAAAACATCACTGCTCTAGAGGAGATCTGCATGGAGGAATGGGCCAAAATACCAGTAACAGTGTGTGAAAACCTTGTGAAGACTTACAGAAAACGTTTGACCTGTGTCATTGCCAACAAAGGGTATATAACAAGGTATTGAGAAACTTTTGTTATTGACCAAATACTTATTTTCCACCATAATTTGCAAATAAATTCATTAAAAATCCTACAATGTGATTTTCTGGAATTTTTTTCCTCATTTTGTCTGTCATAGTTGACGTGTACCTATGATGAAAATTACAGGCCTCTCTCATCTTTTTAAGTGGGAGAACTTGCACAATTGGTGGCTGACTAAATACTTTTTTCCCACACTGTATATATAAACCCCAGTCGAACTTTATGAATAGCAGTCCTGGTTTCCCATATTTTCCATAGTGTTCTATTGTTTCCAATACTTGCCTTATATTATCTCCAATGTATCTTCCATGTAAAAAATATGTCTGATTAGAATGAATAATATCCGACAATACCTTATTAATTCTATGCACTATACATTTTGCTAGAATTTTTGCATCACAACACTGTAGTGTAAGGGGCCTCCAATTTTGTAAATGGACTGGATCTTTATATTTTCCACATGTATCCTGTTTCAGTAATAATGAGATCAGACCTGCTTCTTGAGTGTCAGATAATCTACCATTTACATAGGAGTGGTTAAAACATGCTAATAACGGTCCTCTTAGTATATCAAAAAAGTGTTGGTATACCTCGACTGGTATGCCATCCAACCCTGGAGTTTTCCCAGACTTAAAGTCTTTAATTGCATCCAGAAGTTCCTCCTCTGTAATTTCACCTTCACATGAGTCTTTCTGTGTGGCTGTTAATTTGACATTATCAATAGAAAAAAAATCTCTACAATTAGCTTCAGTTAGAGGAGATGGAGGCGACTGAAAAGCAAACATATGCTTAAAGTATTTTGTTTCTTCCTTCAAAATATCATTTGGTGAATTATGGGTGACTCCGTCAATTGTAACCAGTTTCATTAAGTTATTTTTGGTAGCATTCCTATGTTGAAGATTAAAAAATAATTTTGTGCATTTTTCCCCATATTCCATCCAGTTTGCTTTATTTTTATAATATATTACACTTGATCTTTCTTGAATAAGTTTCTCCATTTATTTTAGTTTTTCCTCTAATTTATTCTGAGCCTCTATGTTACAGTTTTTATTGCCATCTATCTGTTCTGTTAGACTTTCTATTTCCTTTCTTAGTATAAACTCTTTTGACCTAAATTGCTTTTGTTTTCGAGATGAGTACTGAATTGCATGGCCTCTAAAGGCACATTTAAAGGTGTCCCATACAATAAGGGGATTCGCGGTACCTATGTTATGTTGGAAAAAGTCAGTTATAAATTCCTTTGTTCTAATTATAAATAAATTATCATCCAATAGGCTTTGATTAAATTTCCAATATCCTCGCCCACGTGGAAATTCAGTAAGAGTAATGTATATGCCTATTATATGATGGTCCGACCGCATTCTGTCCCCTATCAACACTTTTCTTTACTTTTGGTGCCAACGAGAATGAGATAAGAAAGAAGTCAAGACGACTAGCTTGATTGAGTCTCCGCCATGTATATCTCACTAGATCAGGATAT
The DNA here is from genome assembly GCF_964263955.1 of Coregonus lavaretus. Taxonomy (NCBI): domain Eukaryota; kingdom Metazoa; phylum Chordata; class Actinopteri; order Salmoniformes; family Salmonidae; genus Coregonus; species Coregonus lavaretus. Next base: position 32,707 of record NW_028161290.1, read on the forward strand.
TTAAGCCTCTATATATCTACTAGTTCTAATGTATCCATGACATTCACAATTTCCTTAAGAGCATGTGGGTGATTGTTTGTGGTGTGATTTCCTTTACGGTCCATTGAGCTATTTAAAACAGTATTATAATCCCCCACCATAATAATATTGTCTTGAATTGCTTGCAGGGTTGATAATTTATTATATATATTGTCAAATAATTTTGGATCATCATTATTTGGTCCGTAAAGGTTAATGAGCCATATCTGTTTATGGTCCAATAACATATTTAAAATAATCCATCTACCTTGCGTATCTATTTGGACAATTTGCACATTCGGATCGAAATTACTATTAATTAATATCATCACCCCTTTTGAATTTCTTTGCCCATGGGAGAAGTATATTCCACCCCCCCCCCCCATTCTTTTTTCCACGCTACTTCATCTCGAATTGTTGAATGAGTTTCCTGTATACAATAGATATTATATTCCTTCTCTTTGAGCCAGGTAAATATTGTTCTTCTTTTGTTATTATCAGCTAAGCCATTACAATTATAACTGGCTATACTTATTTCACCATACACCATAATGAGATACAAGTTTCAAGTATATTTATCATTATATATGTTTGTAAATTTACCAATAAAAAATACCGTAATGATTGAGTGTCCATATAGCTGTACCGTGATATTTGCATTGCTACGGAGTAACCCTTCAATTGTTCTCCACTAATTCCCCCGCTAAAGCCCCTCCCCATCCCAAGTTGAGCCGTCATCCCAGTGATCAGCATCCCACCCACGTCCCTCCGGATCCCTAAGGCCCCGAGAGGCCAGGACCCATCCATCGAAAACAGCACAGAGTGCCACCCACAAAACAGAAGCAGATTAACCGCCAAAAGCATTTCCAATGGTTTCACCTCTCTCTATATATATCTATATAACTATTTAAAAAAAAATATGCATATCCTATTTTCCATCATTATCAATCAATATGCGTAATAATGTCGGCAGTTCACGCGTAGGATTTTAACATATAACCCGGATTGCCATTGTATTACATTTAATTCATTGACAAGCAATTATTATCCTAGCAAATAATTCCTGTGGTCCATCCCATACCACCCCCCCCAACATCCCCACCCTCCCACAACAGATGCCAGACAAGCACACACGCACATACTCACATACTCCAACACACTCAACCCCCCTCCTCCACAATCCACCATAAAATCAGATACTCAACGGCTGTTATATCCCAGAGCCCAATTCGAGAAATAACCTGATTTACGAGTGCACATACAGTTAAAGCTGATTGAGAAAGCACGCAGATTGAGCAGAAATTGATAACAATGTGAGATTTGATTATTCTACTTAATCCATGTCAAGTCCTAGGTGATGGAGATCAGATCCACCCTCTTCACCTGAGACACAAACACTCTGATCTCCTGTTGTAACCATTTTTCCCAAGCATCTCCGTGCAGTCAGACCTTTGATTATTTTGTGCCACCTGGACCACAATGATAAACCCCCTCTCTGATTGTCCGAGTGTGACCCCCTCCCCATGGGTTACTGCAGCCAGTGTTGCCAGCACTGCCACTACCTGGGTGGGGCGTACCCCACCGGAATCCCCACCGGCTAGGTAAAAGGTCGTCAAGGTTCTCATTAGCAGCTTTTGAGAATTTCCTTGTATATTATGCTCTCCCATCAGGGGGCTCTGGCTTTGTAGGACCAACCCTGCCAGGCAGGCTCAGAAACTTGAGGGGGCGGTGCTGCTCAAGTAGGTCTCTGACCGCATTTATTTCTCTGTTTAGGCTGCATACTCACAGCAGGTCCATAAAAGAGATGGGAACATCTCTTTGGTGTATGGGTCGCTCAAGTGGGTGTCCAGGATATTGTTACGCTATGGTTCAACCCAGCACTCAGAGAAACAAACACGACTAAGGGAGTGGAGGAAACAAAAATTATTTTAATAAAAGTTCAATTTGTCTTAGTCCAAAAAACAACTGAAGAAAAGGAACAGAGTGGGCTAGTCGGCTCCGGAGGAAGGAGAGGCTGAGGCAGGCAGGCAGGCAGGCAGGCACGAAGGCAGGCAGGCAGGGAGGTATGTCTGAACTGAAGACAAAACAAACGACAGGTTAAGGAGAGTAAAAAGCCAGGCTGAAGACTAAGATAATATAACTTTACTGGTGAGCCAAGTTACCGCTCTAGTAAGAACAACGATCTGGCGCCGGTGGAGAGCCATGCCCAGGAATTAGTAGTGCAGGTTGATGAGAGAATAGGATGCAGCTGCGTAGGCAGGAATCACTGGAAACAACCCGCAGCTGCACAGGAGAGGCAGATCCTGAGCACGCCCCCTGATCCACTCCAGACACACCCACATAAAGGGGACAAACACACATACAGATACAACAGACAAAGAGGGGACAAAACAAGGAGGAAGGGAAACAGAAAAGGGAGAGACAAGCTGCCCACATAACAGATATAGGGTTGGGGATCTTTCCATCATGATAGGACAATAAAAAATTAGATTAGATGTATTTTTATTTTTTATTTTTTTTATTTCACCTTTATTTATCCAGGTAAGCCAGTTGAGAACAAGTTCTCATTTACAACTGCGACCTGGCCAAGATAAAGCAAAGCAGTGCGATAAAAACAACAACACAGAGTTACATATGGGGTAAAAAAAACATAAGGTCATAAAATACAACAGAAAATATATATACAGTGTGTGCAAATGTAGCAAGTTATGGAGGTAAGGCAATAAATAGGCTATAGTGCAAAAATAATTACAATTAGTATTAACACTGGAAAGCTAGATATGCAAGAGATTATGTGCAAATAGAGATACTGGGGTGCAAAAGAGCAAAATAAATAACAATATAGGGATGAGGTAGTTGGGTGGGCTAATTTCAGATGGGCTGTGTACATGTGCAGTGATCGGTAAGGTGCTCTGACAACTGATGCTTAAAGTTAGTGAGGGAGATAAGAGTCTCCAGCTTCAGAGATTTTTGCAATTCGTTCCAGTCATTGGCAGCAGAGAACTGGAAGGAATGGCGGCCAAATGAGGTGTTGGCTTTGGGAATGACCAGTGAGATATACCTGCTGGAGCGCAGACTACGGGTGGGTGCTGCTATGGTGACCAATGAGCTAAGATAAGGCGGGGATTTGCCTAGCAGTGATTTATAGATGGCCTGGAGCCAGTGGGTTTGACGACGAACATGTAGTGAGGACCAGCCAACAAGAGCGTACAGGTCACAGTGGTGGGTAGTGTATGGGGCTTTGGAGACAAAACGGATGGCACTGTGATAGACTACATCCAATTTGCTGAGTAGAGTGTTGGAGGCTATTTTGTAAATGACATCGCCGAAGTCAAGGATCGGTAGGATAGTCAGTTTTACGAGGGCATGTTTGGCAGCATGAGTGAAGGAGGCTTTGTTGCGAAATAGGAAGCCGATTCTAGATTTAACTTTGGATTGGAGATTCTTAATGTGAGTCTGGAAGGAGAGTTTACAGTCTAACCAGACACCTAGGTATTTGTAGTTGTCCACATACTCTAGGTCAGACCCGTCGAGAGTAGTGATTCTAGTCGGGTGGGCGGGTGCCAGCAGCGTTCGATTGAAGAGCATGCATTTAGTTTTACTAGTGTTTAAGAGCAGTTGGAGGCTACGGAAGGAGTGTTGTATGGCATTGAAGCTCGTTTGGAGGTTTGTTAACACAGTGTCCAATGAAGGGCCAGATGTATACAAAATGGTGTCGTCTGCGTAGAGGTGGATCTGAGAGTCACCCCTGCTCATAGACCCGCAGTCGGCTCTGGGATATGCAACCATTATCCCCTCTCAGTCTTTAGTGTCACCCTCCCGATGGAAACACAGATCCCTAAGAATTAACATTAACATAAACAACACAATGGTGGAACGGACCCATAGAGAGACTAATTGGAGGTCGTTAGAGGTCACAGCTTAGACCTTGTATAACCCACAACCGTTTAACCTTTGTTTTTCGGAGTTATAATGAAAATCCCCATGCTGGTTAAATTGGCCAATGCCTGGTTACATAGCGGCTGCAGTGTGGTCTGGGCTCAGTCATGCTAATAATGCCAATTAGTGTGTTATTCATGGTTTTATTTAAGTGCAGACATTCTTTGACCCTGGATTTTAAAAAATAACAAAATATTTCACCTTTATTTAACCAGGTAAGCCAGTTGAGAACAAGTTCTCATTTACAACTGCGACCTGGTCAAGATAAAGCAAAGCAGTGTGATAAAAACAACAACAACACAGAGTTACATATGGGGTAAAACAAAACATAAAGTCAAAAATACAACAGAAAATATATATACAGTGTGTGCAAATGTAGTAAGTTATGGAGGTAAGGCAATAAATAGGCCATAGTGCAAAATAATTACAATTTAGTATTAACACTGGACTTGATAGATGTGCAGAAGATGATGTGCAAATAGAGATACTGGGGTGCAAATGTGCAAAAATAAATAACACTCTGGGGATGAGGACGTCAGACCCCAAATCTTTGTACTGCCAATGGAAGTGGGAAAAAACGTCTTAGACGAACGTCAACCCACCTCACAAAGGCTGCGGCCCAAATGGAACCCTATTCCCTACGTATGGAACTATGGGCTCTGGTCCAAAGTAGTGCCTTCAGACCCTATTCCCTACATATGGAACTATGGGCTCTGGTCCAGAGTAGTGCCTTCAGACCCTATTCCCTACGTATGGAACTATGGGCTCTGGTCCAAAGTAGTGCCTTCAGACCCTATTCCCTACGTATGGAACTATGGGCTCTGGTCCAAAGTAGTGCCTTCAGACCCTATTCCCTACGTATGGAACTATGGGCTCTGGTCCAAAGCAGTGCCTTCAGACCCTATTCCCTACGTATGGAACTATGGGCTCTGGTCCAAAGCAGTGCACTATTTGCAGTGCCTTCAGAAAGTTATTCACACCCCTTGACTTTTTCCACATTTAGATGTGTTACAGGCTGAATATAAAATGGATTAGATTGAGTTTGCTTTTGTCACTGGCCTACACACAATACCCCATAATGTCAAAGTGGAATGATGTTTTTCTAAATGTTTACAAATGAGTAAAAAATGAAAAGCTGAAATGACTTGAGTCAATAAGTATTCAACCCCTTTGTTATGGCAAGCCTAAATAAGTTCAGGAGTAAAAATGTCCTTAACAAGTCACATGGACTCACTGATTTTTGAATGACTACCTCATCTCTGTACCCATTTTACATTACATTTTAGTCATTTAGCAGACACTCTTATCCAGAGCGACTTACAGTTAGTGAGTACATACATTATTTTATTTTTCATACTGGCCCCCCGTGGGAATCGAACCCACAACCCTGGCGTTGCAAACGCCATGCTCTACCAACTGAGCTACATCCCTGCCCACCATTCCCTCCCCTACCCTGGACCAATTGTGCGCCACCCCATGGGTCTCCTGGTCGCGGCCAGCTACGACAGAGCCTGGATTCGAACCAGGATCTCTAGTGGCACAGCTAGCATTGCGATGCAGTGACTTAGACCACTGCGCCACTTGGGAGACAAATATTCCAAAACATGCATCCTGTTTGCAATAAGGCACTAAAGTAAAACTGCAAAACATATATAACTTTATGTCCTGAATACAAAGCTTTATGTTTGGGGCAAATTCAACACAACACATCACTGAGTACCTCTCTTCATATTTTCAAGCATGGTGGTGGCTGCATCATGTTATGGGTATGCTAGTCATCGGCAAGGCCTAGGGAGTTTTTTTTATGATAAAAATAAACGGAATAGAGCTAAGCACAGGCAACATGCTAGAGGAAAACCTGGTTCAGTCTGCTTTCCAACAGACACTGGGAGACAAATTCACCTTTCAGCAGGACAATAACCCCTGATACAGAGGTTGTTGATTCTGCTCGCCCCAAGTCTTTTTGAATTTTAATTTTTTTTAATGTATTTATTTTTTCATTTATTTTTTCTGGGGATGGATCAGCTTAATATTGCAGATAGATTGTATCTTCTATCAATGTAATTGTCTGCATCACTTCCAATCCCCCATGTTTTTTTTATATATATACTCCCCTTTATTACTTTTCAACCCTGCCATCCTTTCCCTACTTGGAGTAAATTAGTGAACAACAATGCCCAGGCCTCTACTTCCGGTCTATACTTACTATCTACACCTTATGGACAGAGTTAATTTTACAATAATTCTATTATATATATATATATATATATATATATATATATATATATATATATATATATAATTATAATTTTTTGCTCCTGAACTTCTTCTACTCTCAACCTCTCCGATCATTTTCATGATGTCCATCCGGTTTGCTTCTATATGCCATATCTTTCTAACTGTGCTCTTTCCCAAAAGCTCCCAACATACAACCTATATACTTATTATGGACACAGTATGCTTACATTATTAGCTATCTTTGTTATTATTTGTTATTAGTCCCATCCTTCAACTCCATTCAACACCACCCATCTATCTCTTAACACCATCCATATAGGATTTCTATTTGCCATATATATTTCAACCGTACTGTGATGTTTTACAAAAGTTCTGAACCTTTCTATTCTCATTGCTTCTACAGATTGTGAATTAAAAATAAACATTTTTGCTAAAAGTATTATTATATTATTGATCGATTGACTATGACTTTTCAGATCACTCAGTAATGCTATCTGCAAGGTTAGTGTCACGATCGTCGGGAAGAGAGGACCAATGCGCAGCGTGGAATGTGAACATACTTTATTTATTATTCACCACACGAACAAAACAACAAACGATACGAAACGTGAAGTCCTTGGTTACAACACAAACCATACGGAACAAGATCCTACAAACACTGTGGAAAAACAGGCTACCTAAATATGGTTCCCAATCAGAGACAACAAGCAACAGCTGATTCACGTTGCCTCTGATTGAGAACCACACCGGCCAACATAGAAACAAACGAACTAGACGATCACCCTAGCACACAAAACACATAGAAACCACACACCCTGGCTCAACATAACAGAGTCCCAGAGCCAGGGCGTGACAGTACCCCCCCCCCAAAGGCGCGGACTGCGACCGCGCCAAACATAAACCGAACAGGGGAGGGCCGGGTGGGCATTCCTCCTCGGAGGCGGTTCCGGCTCCGGGCTTGACCCCCACCCTCCAACCAACCCCCCAAAGCGCCCCTGGTCCAGTCTGGCCCTGCTGGCCGGAGCTGGACTGAACACTGGTGGAGCGGATTGCTCTAGCTCCGGAGTGGAGCAGCTGACCGGTGCCGGACCAGGCACCGGTGGAACAGGCACGGGCTGTGCCGGACTGACGACGCGCACCACAGGCTCGGTGCGGGGAGCAGGGACGGGCCGGACCGGGCTGACGACGCGCACCATTGGCTTGGTGCGGGGAGCAGGGACGGGCCGAACCGGGCTGACAAAGCGCACCACTGGCTTGGTGCGGGGAGCAGGAACAGGCCAGACCGGGCTGATGACGCGCATCATTGGCTTGGTGCGGGGAGCAGGGACGGGCCGAACCGGGCTGACGAAGCGCACCACTGGCTTGGTGCGGGGAGCAGGGACGGGCCGAACCGGGCTGACGAAGCGCACCACTGGCTTGGTGCGGGGAGCAGGAACAGGCCGGACCGGGCTGACGACGCGCACCACAGGCTTGGTGCGAGGGGCAGGAACATGCCGGACCGGGCTGGCGACGCGCACCACAGGCTCGGTGCGAGGGGCAGCAACATGCCGGACCGGGCTGGCGACGCGCACCACAGGCTCGGTGCGAGGGACAGGAACAAGCCAGACCGTACTGGGGACACACACCACTGGCCCTACGCGGGGATCAGGAATGGGCCGGACCGGACTAGCAACACACCCCAGTACCTCTCGCCGTGCCTCTACATTCTCCTTCCCCCTGGTGACCAGTGACTCCCGTAACCTGGCGGCCTCCTTTGCCAACCCGCTGAACCACTCTATCCTGGCCTCCTGCTGCCCCGTCGTCCACGGCGTGAGCCCCCCCCTAAAAAATTTCTGGCCGTCTCTCCTCCCCGTGGGCCAGGCCTCCATGGCTCTCGCCAGACTCTCGCTCCTCTGCTCCAAAGTCCAGCCTCTCTCCTCCTCCCGCGGCTTGACCCAGTCGAGGTTGATATCCTTCAGAGTCACCTCTGGCGTTGGCTCCTGGACACGCTGCTTGGTCCAGTTATGGTGGGATCTTCTGTCACGATCGTCGGGAAGAGAGGACCAATGCGCAGCGTGGAATGTGAACATACTTTATTTATTATTCACCACACGAACAAAACAACAAACGATACGAAACGTGAAGTCCTTGGTTACAACACAAACCATACGGAACAAGATCCCACAAACACTGTGGAAAAACAGGCTACCTAAATATGGTTCCCAATCAGAGACAACAAGCAACAGTGCTCCTGAGTGGCGCAGTGGTCTAAGGCACTGCATCGCAGTGCAAAACTGTGCCACTAGATCCTGGTTCGAATCCAGGCTCTGTCGCAGCCGGCCGCGACCGGGAGACTCATGGGCGGCGCACAATTGGCCCAGCGTCGTCCAGGGTAGGGGAGGGAATGGCCGGCAGGGATGTAGCTCAGTTGATAGAGCATGGTCTTTGCAACGCCAGGGTTGTGGGTTCGATTCCCACAGGGGGCCAGTATAAAAAAAAAATATATGTAAGTCGCTCTGGATAAGAGCGTCTGCTAAATGACTAAAATGTAAATGTAACAGCTGATTCACGTTGCCTCTGATTGAGAACCACACCGGCCAACATAGAAACAAACGAACTAGACGATCACCCTAGCACACAAAACACATAGAAACCACACACCCTGGCTCAACATAACAGAGTCCCAGAGCCAGGGCGTGACAGTTAGCTCCAGGTAAATATTGCAATCCTTTAGCCATTCCTGGACCTGTGTCCAAAAACAAGCTACAAATGGACAGAACCAAAACAAAATATCTAATGATTCTGTCTCTTCACAGCAAAATCTGCAGAGCTGGGAAGATTGTATCCCCCATATAAATAACATTCTATTGGTAGCAAGAATTTTATATAACAATTTAAATTGAAAGATTCAAATTTTTGAATCCGGTGTCGTTTTGCGTTTCAGTTCATAAACACTATGCCATGGGATCGGTACATCAAAGATCTCTTCCCAACTATTTTGCAATCTATATGGGACGGCTGTCAATCCTTTGGTCCTTAAGTGAAACTGATATACTTTTTTATTTATCACAGTTTTCCTTAACCAATTATGTTCTTTAATGTAAGGCCAACAGACAAGTTCCTTACTTTCTCCCCCTTCCACTTTCCTCTTCCACTTTTGCGGTAATGCTGCAATTATTTGGTTGTAATTTTGGGTAGAGCAGACATTTCCATATGTTTTTGTTAGCTGCATGTGCGACATAACTCCACCAGTCCTACCGATGATATCATTTACGAAGATTATACCTTTTTTAAACATTCTGTCAAAAAATAAAGGTTTTTTGTCAATTAGTATATTTGAATTTAACCACAATATTTGTTGCATTATTTGTTCTGTCGTTTCTGGAGGATTAAATTGAAATTGCAACCAACTTTCTATGGCTTGTTTTAGAAATAGTGATATTTGGGAGATGATTTCCTTTTCAAATAACTGCAAATGAGTTGTTGTAATCTGAATAAAGGGAAAAGGCCTTTCTTGAACATTGGGTGAGACAATCTTACTAATTTGCTTGAGAACCAGTTCGGATTTAAGTATAACTTTTGTATGACTGAAGCTTTTAGTGATAGGTCTAATGCTTTAATATTTAATCATTTCTGTCCTCCGAATTCATATTCATTATATAAATATGCCCTTTTAATTTTGTCTGGCTTGCCGTTCCAAATAAAATATTTTTTTCTCATATAATTTAAAAAACTGTTTGCTAGGCGTAGGCAAGACCATAAGCAAATAGGTAAACTGGGATAATACTAAAGAGTTAATCAGGGTGATTTTTTCACAAATTGACTGGTATTTTCCTTTCCATGGTAGTAAGATCTTATCTATTTTTGCTAACTTTCTATTAAAATGTATTGAAGTGAGATCATTTATTTCCTTTGGGATATGTATTCCGAGTATATCCACATCACCATCAGACCATTTTATTGGTAAACTACATGGTAATGTAAAAATTGTATTTTTTAGTGATCCAATACGTAATATAGTACATTTGTCATAATTTGGTTGTAATCCAGAGGTTAGAAAATGTATCTAGATCCTCTATGAGGCTGTGGAGGGATTCTAGTTGTGGATTTAAAAGAAAACATGAATCATCAGCGTACAATGACACCTTTGTTTTTAAGCCCTGGATTTCTAATCCTCTGATATTATTATTGGATCTGATTGTAATAGCTAACATCTCGATGGCCACAATAAATAGATATGCCGATAGTGGACAACCTTGTTTCACTCCTCTTGACAGTTTAAAACATTCTGAGAAATAGCCATTATTGACTATTTTACACCTAGGGTTACTATACATGATTTTGACCCATTTTATAAGAGATTCTCCAAAATTGAAATGCTCCAGGCATTTATATACAGTGGGGGAAAAAAGTATTTAGTCAGCCACCAATTGTGCAAGTTCTCCCACTTAAAAAGATGAGAGAGGCCTGTAATTTTCATCATAGGTACACGTCAACTATGACAGACAAATTTAGTTTAAAAAATCCAGAAAATCACATTGTAGGATTTTTAATGAATTTATTTGCAAATTATGGTGGAAAATAAGTATTTGGTCACCTACAAACAAGCAAGATTTCTGGCTCTCACAGACCTGTAACTTCTTCTTTAAGAGGCTCCTCTGTCCTCCACTCGTTACCTGTATTAATGGCACCTGTTTGAACTTGTTATCAGTATAAAAGACACCTGTCCACAACCTCAAACAGTCACACTCCAAACTCCACTATGGCCAAGACCAAAGAGCTGTCAAAGGACACCAGAAACAAAATTGTAGACCTGCACCAGGCTGGCAAGACTGAATCTGCAATAGGTAAGCAGCTTGGTTTGAAGAAATCAACTGTGGGAGCAATTATTAGGAAATGGAAGACATACAAGACCACTGATAATCTCCCTCGATCTAGGGCTCCACGCAAGATCTCACCCCGTGGGGTCAAAATGATCACAAGAACGGTGAGCAAAAATCCCAGAACCACACGGGGGGACCTAGTGAATGACCTGCAGAGAGCTGGGACCAAAGTAACAAAGCCTACCATCAGTAATACACTACGCCGCCAGGGACTCAAATCCTGCAGTGCCAGACGTGTCCCCCTGCTTAAGCCAGTACATGTCCAGGCCCATCTGAAGTTTGATAGAGTGCATTTGGATGATCCAGAAGAGGATTGGGAGAATGTCATATGGTCAGATGAAACCAAAATATAACTTTTTGGTAAAAACTCAACTCGTCGTGTTTGGAGGACAAAGAATGCTGAGTTGCATCCAAAGAACACCATACCTACTGTGAAGCATGGGGGTGGAAACATCATGCTTTGGGGCTGTTTTTCTGCAAAGGGACCAGGACGACTGATCCGTGTAAAGGAAAGAATGAATGGGGCCATGTATCGTGAGATTTTGAGTGAAAACCTCCTTCCATCAGCAAGGGCATTGAAGATGAAACGTGGCTGGGTCTTTCAGCATGACAATGATCCCAAACACACCGCCCGGGCAACGAAGGAGTGGCTTCGTAAGAAGCATTTCAAGGTCCTGGAGTGGCCTAGCCAGTCTACAGATCTCAACCCCATAGAAAGTCTTTGGAGGGAGTTGAAAGTCCGTGTTGCCCAGCGACAGCCCCAAAACATCACTGCTCTAGAGGAGATCTGCATGGAGGAATGGGCCAAAATACCAGCAACAGTGTGTGAAAACCTTGTGAAGACTTACAGAAAACGTTTGACTTGTGTCATTGCCAACAAAGGGTATATAACAAAGTATTGAGAAACTTTTGTTATTGACCAAATACTTCTTTTCCACCATAATTTGCAAATAAATTCATTAAAAATCCTACAATGTGATTTTCTGGATTTTTTTTTCTCATTTTGTCTGTCATAGTTGACGTGTACCTATGATGAAAATTACAGGCCTCTCTCATCTTTTTAAGTGGGAGAACTTGCACAATTGGTGGCTGACTAAATACTTTTTTCCCCCACTGTATAAACCCCAGTCGAACTTTATCAAATGTCTTTTCGAAGTCTGCTATGAATAGTAGGCCTGGTTTCTCATATTTCCCATAGTGTTCTATTGTTTCCAATACTTGCCTTATATTATCTCCAATGTATCTTCCATGTAAAAAACCTGTCTGATTAGAATGAATAATATCCGACAATACCTTTTTAATTCTATGCGCTATACATTTTGCTAGAATTTTTGCATCACAACACTGAAGTGTAAGGGGCCTCCAATTTTGTAAATGGACTGGATCTTTATATTTTCCACTTGTATCCTGTTTCAGTAATAATGAGATCTTCTTCTTGAGTGTCAGATAATTACATTTACATTTACATTTATGTCATTTAGCAGACGCTCTTATCCAGAGCGACTTACAAATACGTGCATTCACCTTATAGCCAGTGGGATAACCACTTTACAAATTTTTTTTTATTTTTTTTTTTGGGGGTGGGTTGGGGTAAGGGGGGGGGGTAGAAGGATTACTTTATCCTATCCCAGGTATTCCTTAAAGAGGTGGGGTTTCAAATGTCTCCGGAAGGTGGTGAGTGACTCCGCTGTCCTGGCGTCGTGAGGGAGCTTGTTCCACCATTGGGGTGCCAGAGCAGCGAACAGTTTTGACTGGGCTGAGCGGGAACTATGCTTCCGCAGAGGTAGGGGAGCCAGCAGGCCAGAGGTGGATGAACGCAATGCCCTCGTTTGGGTGTAGGGACTGATCTACCATTTACATAGGAGTGGTTAAAACATGCTAATAACGGTCCTCTTAGTATATAAAAAAAGGTTTGGTATACCTCGACTGGTATGCCATCCAACCCTGGAGTTTTCCCAGACTTAAAGTCTTTAATTGCATCCAGAAGTTCCTCCTCTGTAATTTCACCTTCACATGAGTCTTTCTGTGTGGCTGTTAATTTGACATTATCAATAGAAAAAAAATCTCTACAATTAGCTTCAGTTAGAGGAGATGGAGGCGACTGAAAAGAAAACATATGCTTAAAGTACTTTGTTTCTTCCTTCAAAATATCATTTGGTGAATTATGGGTGACTCCGTCAATTGTAACCAGTTTCATTAAGTTCTTTTTAGTAGCATTCCTATGTTGAAGATTAAAAAATAATTTTGTGCATTTTGCCCCATATTCCATCCAGTTTGCTTTATTTTTATAATAAATTACACTTGATCTTTCTTGAATAAGTTTCTCCATTTATTTTAGTTTTTCCTCTAATTTATTCTGAGCCTCTATGTTACAGTTTTTATTGCCATCTATCTGTTCTGTTAGACTTTCTATTTCCTTTCTTAGTATAAACTCTTTTGACCTAAATTGCTTTTGTTTTCGAGATGAGTACTGAATTGCATGGCCTCTAAAGGCACATTTAAAGGTGTCCCATACAATAAGGGGATTCGCTGTACCTACAGTCGGGAGAACAAGTATTTGATACACTGCCGATTTTGCAGGTTTTCCTACTTACAAAGCATGTAGAGGTCTGTAATTTTTATCATAGGTACACTTCAACTGTGAGAGGCGGAATCTAAAACAAAAATCCAGAAAATCACATTGTATGATTTTTAAGTAATTAATTAGCATTTTATTGCATGACATAAGTATTTGATACATCAGAAAAGCAGAACTTAATATTTGGTACAGAAACCTTTGTTTGCAATTACAGAGATCATACGTTTCCTGTAGGTCTTGACCAGGTTTGCACACACTGCAGCAGGGATTTTGGCCCACTCCTCCATACAGACCTTCTCCAGATCCTTCAGGTTTCGGGGCTGTCGCTGGGCAATACGGACTTTCAGCTCCCTCCAAAGATTTGCTATTGGGTTCAGGTCTGGAGACTGGCTAGGCCACTCCAGGACCTTGAGATGCTTCTTACGGAGCCACTCCTTAGTTGCCCTGGCTGTGTGTTTCAGGTCGTTGTCATGCTGGAAGACCCAGCCACGACCCATCTTCAATGCTCTTACTGAGGGAAGGAGGTTGTTGGCCAAGATCTCGCGATACATGGCCCCATCCATCCTCCCCTCAATACGGTGCAGTCGTCCTGTCCCCTTTGCAGAAAAGCATCCCCAAAGAATGATGTTTCCACCTCCATGCTTCACGGTTGGGATGGTGTTCTTGGGGTTGTACTCATCCTTCTTCTTCCTCCAAACATGGCGAGTGGAGTTTAGACCAAAAAGCTCTATTTTTGTCTCATCAGACCACATGACCTTCTCCCATTCCTCCTCTGGATCATCCAGATGGTCATTGGCAAACTTCAGACGGGCCTGGACATGCGCTGGCTTGAGCAGGGGGACCTTGCGTGCGCTGCAGGATTTTAATCCATGACGGCGTAGTGTGTTACTAATGGTTTTCTTTGAGACTGTGGTCCCAGCTCTCTTCAGGTCATTGACCAGGTCCTGCCGTGTAGTTCTGGGCTGATCCCTCACCTTCCTCATGATCATTGATGCCCCACGAGGTGAGATCTTGCATGGAGCCCCAGACCGAGGGTGATTGACCGTCATCTTGAACTTCTTCCATTTTCTAATAATTGCGCCAACAGTTGTTGCCTTCTCACCAAGCTGCTTGCCTATAGTCCTGTAGCCCATCCCAACCTTGTGCAGGTATACAATTTTATCCCTGATGTCCTTACACAGCTCTCTGGTCTTGGCCATTGTGGAGAGGTTGAAGTCTGTTTGATTGAGTGTGTGGACAGGTGTCTTTTATACAGGTAACGAGTTCAAACAGGTGCAGTTAATACAGGTAATGAGTGGAGAACAGGTGGGCTTCTTAAAGAAAAACTAACAGGTCTGTGAGAGCCGGAATTCTTACTGGTTGGTAGGTGATCAAATACTTATGTCATGCAATAAAATGCAAATTAATGATTTAAAATCATACAATGTGATTTTCTGGATTTTTGCTTTAGATTCCGTCTCTCACAGTTGAGGTGTACCTATGATAAAAATTACAGACCTCTACATGCTTTGTATGTAGGAAAACCTGCAAAATCAGCAGTGTATCAAATACTTGTTCTCCCCACTGTATGTTATGTTGGAAAAAGTCAGTTATAAATTCCTTTGTTCTAATTATAAATAAATTATCATCCAATAGGCTTTGATTAAATTTCCAATATCCTCGCCCACGTGGAAATTCAGTAAGAGTAATGTATATGCCTATTATATGATGGTCCGACCGCATTCTGTCCCCTATCAACACTTTTTTTTTACTTTTGGTGCCAACGAGAATGAGATAAGAAAAAAGTCAAGACGACTAGCTTGATTGAGTTTCCGCCATGTATATCTCACTAGATCAGGATATTTAAGCCTCCATATATCTACTAGATCTAATGTATCCATGACATTCACAATTTCCTTAAGAGCATGTGGGTGATTGTTTGTGGTGTGATTTCCTTTACGGTCCATTGAGCTATTTAAAACAGTATTATAATCCCCCACCATAATAATATTGTCTTGAATTGCTTGCAGGGTTGATAATTTATTATATATATTGTCAAAGAATTGTGGATCATCATTATTTGGTCCGTAAAGGTTAATGAGCCATATCTGTTTATGGTCCAATAACATATTCAAAATAATCCATCTACCTTGCGTATCTATTTGGACAATTTGCACATTCGGATCAAAATTACTATTAATTAATATCATCACCCCTTTTGAATTTCTTTGCCCATGGGAGAAGTATATTCCCCCCCCATTCTTTTTTCCACGCTACTTCATCTCGAATTGTTGAATGAGTTTCCTGTATACAATAGATATTATATTCCTTCTCTTTGAGCCATGTAAATATTGTTCTTCTTTTGTTATTATCAGCTAAGCCATTACAATTATAACTGGCTATACTTATTTCACCATACACCATAATGAGATACAAGTTTCAAGTCTATTTATCATTATATATGTTTGTAAATTTACCAATAAAAAATACCGTAATGATTGAGTGTCCATATAGCTGTACCGTGATATTTGCATTGCTACGGAGTAACCCTTCAATTGTTCTCCACTAATTCCCCCGCTAAAGCCCCTCCCCATCCCAAGTTGAGCCGTCATCCCAGTGATCAGCATCCCACCCACGTCCCTCCGGATCCCTAAGGCCCCGAGAGGCCAGGACCCATCCATCGAAAACAGCACACAGTGCCAGCCACAAAACAGAAGCAGATTAACCGCCAAAAGCATTTCCAATGCTTTCACCTCTCTATATATATATCTATATAACTATTTAAAAAAAAATATGCATATCCTATTTTCCATCATTATCAATCAATATGCGTAATAATGTCGGCAGTTCACGCGTAGGATTTTAACATATAACCCGGATTGCCATTGTATTACATTTAATTCATTGACAAGCAATTATTATCCTAGCAAATAATTCCTGTGGTCCATCCCATACCCCCCCCCCCCCCCCCCCCCCCCCCCCCCCAACATCCCCACCCTCCCACAACAGATGCCAGACAAGCACACACGCATATACTCACATACTCCAACACACTCAACCCCCCTCCTCCACAATGGTGGTCCTCTGTAGCTCAGCTGGTAGAGCACGGCGCTTGTAACGCCAAGGTAGTGGGTTCGATTCCCGGGACCACCCATACACAAAAATGTATGCACGCATGACTGTAAGTCGCTTTGGATAAAAGCGTCTGCTAAATGGCATATTATATTATATTACAATCCACCATAAAATCAGATACTCAACGGCTGTTATATCCCAGAGCCCAACTTGAGAAATAACCTGATTTACGAGTGCACATACAGTTAAAGCTGATTGAGAAAGCATGCAGATTGAGCAGAAATTGATAACAATGTGAGATTTGATTAATCTACTTAATCCATGTCAAGTCCTAGGTGATGGAGATCAGATCCACCCTCTTCACCTGAGACACAAACACTCTGGTCCCCCGCATCTCCGTGCAGTCAGACCTTTTATTATTTTGTGCCACCTGGACCACAATGATAAACCCCCTCTCTGATTGTCCGAGTGTGACCCCCTCCCCATGGGTTACTGCAGCCAGTGTTGCCAGCACTGCCACTACCTGGGTGGGGCGTACCCCACCGGAATCCCCACCGGCTAGGTAAAAGGTCGTCAAGGTTCTCATTAGCAGCTTTTGAGAATTTCCTTGTATATTATGCTCTCCCATCAGGGGGCTCTGGCTTTGTAGGACCAACCCTGCCAGGCAGGCTCAGAAACTTGAGGGGGCGGTGCTGCTCAAGTAGGTCTCTGACCGCATTTATTTCTCTGTTTAGGCTGCATACTCACAGCAGGTCCATAAAAGAGATGGGAACATCTCTTTGGTGTATGGGTCGCTCAAGTGGGTGTCCAGGATATTGTTACGCTATGGTTCAACCCAGCACTCAGAGAAACAAACACGACTAAGGGAGTGGAGGAAACAAAAATTATTTTAATAAAAGTTCAATTTGTCTTAGTCCAAAAAACAACTGAAGAAAAGGAACAGAGTGGGCTAGTCGGCTCCGGAGGAAGGAGAGGCTGAGGCAGGCAGGCAGGCAGGCAGGCACGAAGGCAGGCAGGCAGGGAGGTATGTCTGAACTGAAGACAAAACAAACGACAGGTTAAGGAGAGTAAAAAGCCAGGCTGAAGACTAAGATAATATAACTTTACTGGTGAGCCAAGTTACCGCTCTAGTAAGAACAACGATCTGGCGCCGGTGGAGAGCCATGCCCAGGAATTAGTAGTGCAGGTTGATGAGAGAATAGGATGCAGCTGCGTAGGCAGGAATCACTGGAAACAACCCGCAGCTGCACAGGAGAGGCAGATCCTGAGCACGCCCCCTGATCCACTCCAGACACACCCACATAAAGGGGACAAACACACATACAGATACAACAGACAAAGAGGGGACAAAACAAGGAGGAAGGGAAACAGAAAAGGGAGAGACAAGCTGCCCACATAACAGATATAGGGTTGGGGATCTTTCCATCATGATAGGACAATAAAAAATTAGATTAGATGTATTTTTATTTTTTATTTTTTTTATTTCACCTTTATTTATCCAGGTAAGCCAGTTGAGAACAAGTTCTCATTTACAACTGCGACCTGGCCAAGATAAAGCAAAGCAGTGCGATAAAAACAACAACACAGAGTTACATATGGGGTAAAAAAAACATAAGGTCATAAAATACAACAGAAAATATATATACAGTGTGTGCAAATGTAGCAAGTTATGGAGGTAAGGCAATAAATAGGCTATAGTGCAAAAATAATTACAATTAGTATTAACACTGGAAAGCTAGATATGCAAGAGATTATGTGCAAATAGAGATACTGGGGTGCAAAAGAGCAAAATAAATAACAATATAGGGATGAGGTAGTTGGGTGGGCTAATTTCAGATGGGCTGTGTACATGTGCAGTGATCGGTAAGGTGCTCTGACAACTGATGCTTAAAGTTAGTGAGGGAGATAAGAGTCTCCAGCTTCAGAGATTTTTGCAATTCGTTCCAGTCATTGGCAGCAGAGAACTGGAAGGAATGGCGGCCAAATGAGGTGTTGGCTTTGGGAATGACCAGTGAGATATACCTGCTGGAGCGCAGACTACGGGTGGGTGCTGCTATGGTGACCAATGAGCTAAGATAAGGCGGGGATTTGCCTAGCAGTGATTTATAGATGGCCTGGAGCCAGTGGGTTTGACGACGAACATGTAGTGAGGACCAGCCAACAAGAGCGTACAGGTCACAGTGGTGGGTAGTGTATGGGGCTTTGGAGACAAAACGGATGGCACTGTGATAGACTACATCCAATTTGCTGAGTAGAGTGTTGGAGGCTATTTTGTAAATGACATCGCCGAAGTCAAGGATCGGTAGGATAGTCAGTTTTACGAGGGCATGTTTGGCAGCATGAGTGAAGGAGGCTTTGTTGCGAAATAGGAAGCCGATTCTAGATTTAACTTTGGATTGGAGATTCTTAATGTGAGTCTGGAAGGAGAGTTTACAGTCTAACCAGACACCTAGGTATTTGTAGTTGTCCACATACTCTAGGTCAGACCCGTCGAGAGTAGTGATTCTAGTCGGGTGGGCGGGTGCCAGCAGCGTTCGATTGAAGAGCATGCATTTAGTTTTACTAGTGTTTAAGAGCAGTTGGAGGCTACGGAAGGAGTGTTGTATGGCATTGAAGCTCGTTTGGAGGTTTGTTAACACAGTGTCCAATGAAGGGCCAGATGTATACAAAATGGTGTCGTCTGCGTAGAGGTGGATCTGAGAGTCACCAGCAGCAAGAGCGACATCATTGATATACACGGAGAAAAGAGTCGGCCCAAGAATTGAACCCTGTGGCACCCCCATAGAGACTGCCATAGGTCCAGACAACAGGCCCTCCGATTTGACACATTGAACTCTATCTGAGAAGTAGTTGGTGAACCAGGCGAGGCAGTCATTACTATATTTAAAAATGTATATCCCTCATCTACACAAAATTGAAAGCTCTCTCTCACTACCCCTGCTCATAGACCCGCAGTCGGCTCTGGGATATGCAACCATTATCCCCTCTCAGTCTTTAGTGTCACCCTCCCGATGGAAACACAGTTCCCAAAGAATTAACATGAACATAAACAACACACTGGTGGAACGGACCCATAGAGAGTCTAATTGGAGGTCGTTAGAGGTCACAGCTTAGACCTTGTATAACCCACAACCGTTTAACCTTTGTTTTTCGGAGTTATAATGAAAATCCCCATGCTGGTTAAATTGGCCAATGCCTGGTTACATAGCGGCTGCAGTGTGGTCTGGGCTCAGTCATGCTAATAATGCCAATTAGTGTGTTATTCATGGGTTTATTTAAGTGCAGACATTCTTTGACCCTGGATTTTAAAAAATAACAAAATATTTCACCTTTATTTAACCAGGTAAGCCAGTTGAGAACAAGTTCTCATTTACAACTGCGACCTGGCCAAGATAAAGCAAAGCAGTGTGATAAAAACAACAACAACACAGAGTTACATATGGGGTAAAACAAAACATAAAGTCAAAAATACAACAGAAAATATATATACAGTGTGTGCAAATGTAGTAAGTTATGGAGGTAAGGCAATAAATAGGCCATAGTGCAAAATAATTACAATTTAGCATTAACACTGGACTGATAGATGTGCAAGAGATGATGTGCAAATGGAGATACTGGGGTGCAAATGTGCAAAAATAAATAACACTCCGGGGATGAGGACGTCAGACCCCAAATCTTTGTAGTGCCAATGGAAGTGGGAAAAACGTCTTAGACGAACGTCCACCCACCTCACAAAGGCTGCGGCCCAAATGGAACCCTATTCCCTACGTATGGAACTATGGGCTCTGGTCCAAAGCAGTGCCTTCAGACCCTATTCCCTACGTATGGAACTATGGGCTCTGGTCCAAAGTAGTGCCTTCAGACCCTATTCCCTACGTATGGAACTATGGGCTCTGGTCCAAAGTAGTGCCTTCAGACCCTATTCCCTATGTATGGAACTATGGGCTCTGGTCCAAAGTAGTGCCTTCAGAAAGTTATTCACACCCCTTGACTTTTTCCACATTTAGATGTGTTACAGGCTGAATATAAAATGGATTAGATTGAGTTTGTTTTTGTCACTGGCCTACACACAATACCCCATAATGTCAAAGTGGAATTATGTTTTTCTAAATGTTTACAAATGAGTAAAAAATGAAAAGCTGAAATGACTTGAGTCAATAAGTATTCAACCCCTTTGTTATGGCAAGCCTAAATAAGTTCAGGAGTAAAAATGTCCTTAACAAGTCACATAATAAGTTGCATGGACTCACTCTGTGTGCAATAATAGTGTTTAACATGATTTTTAAATGACTACCTCATCTCTGTACCCCACACATACAATTATCTGTAAGGTACCTCAGTCGAACAGTGAATTTCAAACACTGATTCAACCACAAAAGACCAGGGAGGTTTTCCAATGCCTCGCAAAGAAGTGCACCTATTGGTAGATGGGTAAAAACAAAAAAAGCAGACATGAAATATCCCTTTGAGCATGGTGAAGTTATTAAGTACACTTTGGATGGTGTATCAATACACCCAGTCACTACAAAGATACAGGCGTCCTTCCTAACTCAGTTGCCGGAGAGGAAGGAAACCGCTCAGGGATTTACATGCTTGTGATAGGAGAAAACTGAGGATGGACAACAACATTGTAAGTATTGTGCAAGACTCACAGCTGTAATCGCTGCTAAAGGTGATTCTAACATGTATTGACTCAGGGGGTTGAATATTTATCCAAGCAAGATGTATTAGTGGTTTATTTTCCATAAAAGCTTTTACAAATGTTCAAATTTTTCTTTCACTTTGACATTACAGACTTTTTAGTGTAGATCGTTGACACAAAAATGACAATTAAATCCATTTTTTAATCCCACTCTGTAAGACAACAAAATGTGGAAAAAGTGAAGGGGTGTGAATACTTTTCTGAATGCACTGTAGGGAATAGAGTGTAATTAGGGTGGTATCACATAGGAAGCTGGCAGTAGGGTAGCGCCATGCACGGATGCTTTACTTCCAACACAGTAAGTTGGACATTTTGAAACTATGAACACATTAACGCGGCATAATACAGCCCTTTGTTCCCAAGTAGCTTTCCAAAAGAGATCAAGGATCGGATGGACGGATTTTCTTTCTTCGCTAATAGCTGCTTCACTAAGGAAGGTTTTTATTTAAACAACTGCAATAACTGTGATAATCAAATGTTATTGGTCGCATACACATATTCAGCAGATGTTTATTGCGGGTGTTTGCGAAATGCTTGTGTTCCTAGCTCAAACAGTGCAGCAATATCTAACAACACACAGCAATACACACAAATCTAAAGGTCAAAGAATGGAATTAAGAAATATAGAAATATTAGGACGAGCAATGTCGGAGTCCGGAGTATAAATATATACTGTATATAAGTGATGGGACGTATTGACATTATGGACAGTATGTGGATAGAATATGTAGTATATCTGAAGAATATGTAGAATACGTAGAATATATAGTATATCTGAAGAATAGTATATATACAGCAGTAGTTAAATAGGATTTTGACTAGAATACAGTATATACATATGAAATGAGTAAAACAGTATTTTATTTAAATGTTTTATTTCACCTTTATTTAACCAGGTAAGCCAGTTGAGAACAGGTTCTCATTTACAACTGCGACCTGGCCAAGATAAAGCAAAGCAGTGCGATAAAAACATACAATATGTAGTATATCTGTAGAATACGTGGATAAAATAGTATACTTCTTAACAACATGGCAAGCGGTACCGGAGCGCCAAGTCTAGGTCCAAAAGACTTCTCAACAGCTTCTACCCCCCCAAGCCATAAGACTCCTGAACAGCTAATCATGGCTACCCGGACTATTTGCACTGCCCCCCCCACCCCCACCCCATCTTTTTACGCTGCTGCTACTCTGTTAATTATTTATGCATAGTCACTTTAACTCTACCCACATGTACATATTACCTCAACTACCTCAACTAGCCGGTGCACCCGCACATTGACTCTGCACCGGTACCCCCCTGTATATACAGCCTCCCTACTGTTATTTTATTTTACTTCTGCTCTTTTTTTCTCTCAACACTTTTTTGTTGTTGTTTTATTTTACTTTTCTATTAAAAAATAAATGCACTGTTGGTTAAGGGCTGTAAGTAAGCATTTCACTGTAATGTCTGCACCTGTTGTATTCGGTGCATGTGGCCAATAAAACGTGTATGTAAACATTATTAAAGTGACCAGTGTTCCATTATTAAAGTGACCAGTGATTGAGTAACGGGTGGTAGCCGGCTAGTGACAGTGACTAAGTTCAAGGCAGGGTACTGGGTGGAGGCCGGGAGGTGATGGCTATTTAACAGTCTGATGGCCTTGAGATAGAAGCTGTTTTGCAGTCTCTCGGTCCCAGCTTTGATGCACCTGTACTGACCTCGCCTTCTGGATGATATCGTGGTGAACAGGCTGTGGAGGTCCTTGATGATCTTCTTGGCCTTCCTGTGACACCGGGTGCTGTAGGTGTCCTGGAGGACAGGCAGTGTGCCCCCGGTGATGGGTTGGGCAGACCGTACCACCCTCTGGAGAGCCCTGCGGTTGCGGACGGTGCAGTTACCATTCCAGACGGTGTTACAGCCCGAGAGGATGCTCTCAATGGTGTATCTGTAAAAATAAATGAGGGTCTTATGGGCCAAGCCACATTTCTTCAGCCTCCTGAGGTTGAAGAGGCGCTGTTGCGCCTTCTTCACGACACTGTCTGTGTGGGTGGACCATTTCAGATTGTCAGTGATGTGTACGCTGAGGAACTTGAAGCTTTTCACCTTCTCCACTGTGGCCCCGTCGATGTGGATAGGGGCGTGCTCCCTCTGTTGTCTTCTGAAGTCCACGATCAGCTCCTTTGTTTTGTTGACGTTGAGGGAGAGGTTATTTTCCAGGCATCACTCCGCCAGGGCCCTCTCGTCATTGTTGGTAATCAGTCCTACCACTGTTGTGTCCTCTGCAAACTTGATGATTGAGTTGGAGGTGTGCGTAGCCACGCAGTCATGGGTGAACAGGGAGTACAGGAGGGGGCTGAGCACGCACCCTTGTGGGGCCCCTGTGTTGAGAATCAGCGTGGGGGAGGTGTTGTTGCCTACCCTCACCACCTGGGGGCGGCCCGTCAGGAAGTCCAGGACCCAGTTGCACAGGGCGGGGTTCAGACCCAGGGCCCCGAGCTTAATGATGAGCTTGGAGGGTACGATGGTGTTTAAGGCTGAGCTGTAGTCAATGAACAGCATTCTTACATAGGTATTCCTCTTGTCCAGATGGGATAGGGCAGTGTGCAGTGCGATGGCGATTGCGTCGTCTGTGGATCTATTGGGGCGGTATGCGAATTGCAGTGGGTCTAGGGTGACAGGTAAGGTGGAGGTGATATGATCCTTAACTAGCCTCTTAAAGCACTTCATGATGACAGAAGTGAGTGCTACGGGGCGATAGTCATTTAGTTCAGTTACCTTCACTTTCTTGGTTACAGGAACAATGGTGGACATCTTGAAGCAAGTGAGGACAGCAGACTGGGACAGGGAGAGATTGAATATGTCCGTAAACACTGGTCTGCGCATGCCGTCTGGGCCGGCAGCCTTGCGAGGGTCAACACGCCTTAAATGTCTTACTCACGTCGGCCACGGAGAACGAGAGCTCACAGTCCTCGGGAGCGGCCCGTGTCGGCGGCTCTGTGTTATCCTCAAAGCGGGCGAAGAAGGTGTTTAGCTTGTCCGGGAGCGAGACGTCGGTGTCTGAGACGTGGCTGGTTTTCCCTTTATAGTCCGTGATTGTCTGTAGACCCTGCCACATACGTCTCGTGTCTGAGCCGTTGAACTGTGCCGTTGAACTGTGACTCCACTTTGTATCTGTACTGACATTTTGCCTGTTTGATTGCCTTAAGGAGGGAATAACTACACTGTTTGTATTCTGCCATATTCCCAGCCACCTTGCCATGGTTAAGGGATGTAGCTCAGTTGGTAGAGCATGGCGTTTGCAACGCCAGGGTTGTGGGTTTGAAAAATACAAAAAATTATGTATGCACTCACTAACTGTAAGTCGCTCTGGATAAGAGCGTCTGCTAAATGACTAAAATGTAAAATGTTAAATGCGGTGGTTCGCGCTTTCAGTTTTGCCGAATGCTGCCGTCTATCCACGGATTCTGGTTTGGGTAGGTTTTAATAGTCACAGTGGGAACAACATCCCCTATACACTTCCTGATGAACTCAGTCACCGTGTCCGTGTAAACGTCAATGTTATTCTCAGAGGCGACCAGGAAACATCCCAGACACTGACATTGCTCGTTCTGATATTTCTTAATTTCTTTCTTTTTTGGATTATGTGCGTATTGTTTTGTATTGCTAGGTAGTATCACTGCACTGTTGGAGCTAGAATAGAAACACAAGCATTTCGCTGCACCTGCGATAACATCTGCAAATCTGTGTACGTGACCAATAAACTTTGATTTGATGTGTGTGTGTGTGTGTGTGTGTGTGTGTGTGTGTGTGTGTGTGTGTGTGTGTGTGTGTTTAAGTGCGCGTGTGTATGCTTGCATAGTGTGTGTGTGTGTCATTGTATTTGTGTTCAGCCCATCAGTATCTGAATGAGGACAGAGTCGTGGTTCTAAATCCTGAAATTCTGAATGGACATGACCACCTGACCACTAAGAACTAACAGTATTAAAACTCATTAGAGGTTTGATTACAGCATCTTCTTACTGTAGGATTTAACATTTTGGCCCTTTGAAATAATGTGACAGCTTTCACTAATGCTTTCACTGGTTCGCCAATTCAGGCACGAGCGTGATGAGTCAAATTCAACCCAGGGACAATTGCTCGATCACTTGCTTGAAGTCACCGGGGATAGGGTGGGGACCAGAAATCGGCCCAGGCATTTCTAAAACACTGGCCAATGTTTTTCCCCCCCTGTCCCCCATTATTAGACAAATACTTATAATTCAGCCCAGACTCAGAGGTAGGCTAACGGTCAACTAGCAAGCAAGCTAGCACTAATAAGCCAAGGTTGTAAAAATCACAAAACTCTGGTAGGGCCTATTTTAAAACACAACAGGCTGAAAAGTAGACAAAATCAGACAACGGAAAACAGAGGGAAGAACTAACAAATCAAAGTTAAGGAGTAAAAACACAGATACCAGGGAGAAGCGGCAGACGAGCACGACGCCAGCAGATACTCTCGACCCGGAAATGACGTATGGAAGACCATCTCCCTCTGTCTGAGGACGCACTATGTAGTACATTGTGACACTAGAGGAAATGTTTCTGACTCATATTGACGCCGTTTTTCAACGAGATTAGTTGGTTTTTTTAGGGGGGGCAGTCGTTCATTAAGATGCACCCTTCACCCTGTTTACACCTGACATCAATGAGAACTTATATCCGATCTGGTGATCACTCAGACCTCAGGGCAAAGGGTCGCATCCCAAACTGCATCCTATTCCCTATATTGTGCCCCCAATAGGGCTCTGGTTAAAAGTAGTCTCCCCCTTCCTTGTGGTCCTCTGTAGCTCAGCTGGTAGAGCACGGTGCTTGTAACGCCAGGGTAGTGGGTTCGATCCCCGGGACCACCCATACGTAAAAAATTTATGCACGCATGACTCTATGTCGCTTTGGATAAAAGCGTCTGCTAAATGGCATAGTTTTTTTATTTATATAGGGAATAGGGTGCCATTTGGGACACATCTGTAGCCTGCTGGTCTTCACAACCCTTTCCAACATGCCTCCAAAGCGTTGACATCCTTATCACATTTCCTGTTGCAGTTAACAGCCGACATGTCTAGACGCGTTAGCTCTACACAGACACAATGTATCCTTGTTACCCTCCGGTCGTTAGCTCTACACAGACACAATGTATCCTTGGTACCCTCCGGTCGTTAGCTCTACACAGACACAATGTATCCTTGGTACCCTCCGGTCGTTAGCTCTACACAGACACAATGTATCCTTGGTACCCTCCGGTCGTTAGCTCTACACAGACACAATGTATCCTTGTTACCCTCCGGTCGTTAGCTCTACACAGACACAATGTATCCTTGTTACCCTCCGGTCTTTGTACTTTTACACCTGGCCACTAACTCCGGGTCTCGCTGAGGCAGCCGCACGCACAGAAGCTGAAAGCCTTTAGGCTTACATTGTGTTTTATGGACTACGGATAGATATAGAGGTTTACCTCTGATGAAACAATACAGCAGTGAGATTCAATCAGTAACACAGATAGAGGAATAGGTATATACAGGAAGTCAACCCCGCCTTCTAGATCCACTACTGTGGGTATATACAGGAAGTCAACCCCGTCTTCTAGATCCACTACTGAAGGTATATACAGGCAAGTCAACCCCGCCTTCTAGATCCACTACTGTAGCTATATACAGGAAGTCAACCCCGCCTTCTAGATCCACTACTGTAGCTACATACAGGAAGTCAACCCCGTCTTCTAGATCCACTACTATAGCTATATACAGGAAGTCAACCCCGCCTTCCAGATCCACTACTGTAGCTATATACAGGAAGTCAACCCCCCCTTCTAGATCCACTACTATAGCTACATACAGGAAGTCAACCCCGCCTTCTAGATCCACTACTATAGCTATATACAGGAAGTCAACCCCCCCTTCTAGATCCACTACTATAGCTATATACAGGAAGTCAACCCCGCCTTCTAGATCCACTACTGTAGCTATATACAGGAAGTCAACCCCGTCTTCTAGATCCACTACTATAGCTATATACAGGAAGTCAACCCCGTCTTCTAGATCCACTACTATAGCTATATACAGGAAGTCAACCCCGTCTTCTAGATCCACTACTGTAGCTATATACAGGAAGTCAACCCCGCCTTCTAGATCCACTACTGTGGGTATATACAGGAAGTCAACCCCGCCTTCTAGATCCACTACTGTAGGTATATACAGGAAGTCAACCCCGCCTTCTAGATCCACTACTGTGGGTATATACAGGAAGTCAACCCCGCCTTCTAGATCCACTACTGTACGTACAGTTGAAGTCGGAAGTTTACGTACACTTTAGCCAAATATATTTAAACTCAGTTTTTCACAATTCCTGACATTTAATCCTAGTAAAAATGCCCTGTTTTAGGTCAGTTAGGATGACCACTTAAGAATGTGAAATGTCAGAATAATAGTAGAGAGAATGATTTTTTCAGCTTTTATTTCTTTCATCACATTCCCAGTGGGTCAGAAGTTTACATACACTCAATTAGTATTTGGTAGCATTGCCTTTCAATTGTTTAACTTGGGTCAAACGTTTCGGGTAGCCTTCCACAAGCTTCCCACAATAAATTGGGTGAATTTTGGCCCATTCCTCCTGACAGAGCTGGTGTAACTGAGTCAGGTTTGTAGGCCTCCTTGCTCGCACACGCTTTTTCAGTTCTGTCCACACATTTTCTATAGGATTGAGGTCAGGGCTTTGTGATGGCCATTCCAATACCTTGACTTTGTTGTCCTTAAGCCATTTTGCCACAACTTTGGAAGTATGCTTGGGGTCATTGTCCATTTGGAAGACCCATTTGCGACCAAGCTTTAACTTCCTGACTGATGTCTTGAGATGCTGCTTCAATATATCCACATAACTTTCCTTCCTCATGATGCCATCTATTTTGTGAAGTGCACCAGTCCCTCCTGCAGCGAAGCACCCCCACAGCATGATGCTGCCACTCCCGTGCTTCACGGTTGGGATAGTGTTCTTCGGCTTGCAAGCATTCCCCTTTTTCCTCCAAACATAACGATGGTCATTATGGCCAAACAGTTCTATTTTCGTTTCATCAGACCAGAGGACATTTCTCAAAAAAGTACAATCTTTGTCCCCATGTGCAGTTGCAAACTGTAGTCTGGCTTTTTTATGGCGGTTTAGGAGCAGTGGCTTCTTCCTTTCTGAGCGGCCTTTCAGGTTATGTCGATATAGGACTCGTTTTACTGTGGATATAGATACATTTGTACCTGTTTCCTCCAGCATCTTCACAAGGTCCTTTGCTGTTGTTTTGGAATTGATTTGCACTTTTCGCAACAAAGTACGTTCATCTCTAGGAGACAGAACACGTCTCCTTCCTGAGCGGTATGACGGCTGCATGGTCCCATGGTGTTTATACTTGCGTACTATTGTTTGTACAGATGAACGTGGTACCTTCAGGCGTTTGGAAATTGCTCCCAAGGATGAACCAGACTTGTGGAGGTCTACACATTTTTTTCTGAGGTCTTGGCTGATTTCTTTTGATTTTCCCATGATGTCAAGCAAAGAGGCACTGAGTTTGAAGGTAGGCCTTGAAATACATCCACAGGTACACCTCCAATTGACTTAAATGATGTCAATTAGCCTATCAGAAGCTTCTAAAGCCATGACATCATTTTCTGGAATTTTCCAAGCTGTTTAAATGCACAGTCAACTTAGTGTATGTAAACTTCTGACCCACTGGAATTGTGATACAGTGAATTATAAGTGAAATAATCGTCTGTAAATAATTGTTGGAAAAATGACTTGTGTCATTGTCACGGTTTCGGCCGAGGCTGCTCCTCCTCCTTGTTCGGGCAGGCCTCGGCGTTCGCCGTCCCCGGAGTATTAGCTGCCACCGCTCTATGTTTCTGTGTTTGATTGCTTTTGTCTGTCTGTCACACCTGTGTCTGTTTTAGTGTTGATTAGGTGTCTTATAAGTTCCTTGTTTTGCTCTTTGGTTATTGTGTGTTGTTATTTTCCGTTGCCTCGTGTATTTTGATACGTGTTTGTTTTCCCGTATAATTTTTCTATGTTTAGTGTTTTACGCGTGTGCGTAATTTTCCCTCGCCTCTTCGTGTTATTCGAGGTCGAGGTGTACACTATTGCTTTTGAGACTATTAAAAGTCTTGTTGGACTAAACCTCTGCTTCCTGCGCTTGACTCCTCCACCACATCCACGACGGTTTTATGACAGTCATGCACAAAGTAGATGACCTAACCGAATTGCCAAAACTATAGTTTGTTAACAAGACATTTGTGGAGTGGTTGAAAAAATTTGTTTTAATGACTCCAACCTAAGTGTATATAACCTTCCGCCTTCAACTGTATATACAGGAAGTCAACCCCCCATAGTAGATCCAATACTGTAGGAATATACAGGAAGTCAACCCCCCATAGTAGATCCAATACTGTAGGAATATACAGGAAGTCAACCCACTGTAGGAATATACAGGAAGTCAACCAACCTTCTAGATCCACTACTGTAGGTAACAAAGATCTATGAAGGTACCTTTTTCTTTATTTTAATGAATAAAGGATCAGCCACATTGAAGTGGCCTGGGGTAAAGACTATAGGATCAGTCACCTTGAAGTGGCCTGGGGTAAAGACTATAGGATCGGTCACCTTGAAGTGGCCTGGGGTAAAGAATATAGGATCAGTTACCTTGAAGTGGCCTGGGGTAAAGACTATACGATCAGTTACCTTGAAGTGGCCTGGGGTAAAGAATATAGGATCAGTTACCTTGAAGTGGCCTTGGGTAAAGACTATAGGATCGGTCACCTTGAAGTGACCTGGGGTAAAGACTATAGGATCGGTCACCTTGAAGTGGCCTGGGGTAAAGAATATAGGATCAGTTACCTTGAAGTGGCCTGGGGTAAAGACTATAGGATCAGTTACCTTGAAGTGGCCTGGGGTAAAGAATATAGGATCAGTTACCTTGAAGTGGCCTGGGGTAAAGACTATAGGATCGGTCACCTTGAAGTGACCTGGGGTAAAGAATGCACCTGATTTTCCTTTTTTGTTCTGGGGGGGCTGAAGGGCGTTTGGGTACGCCCTACGCTTTCATTCTAAAGGATTCTAAAAGTCTCCCCCTTCCTTCCCTCTCACGGCGCATTAATCTACCCTCTAATGTCTCTGTCTGCAGGACAAAGGACTGATCTGTTGGGCTCTGTTCTGTCTGGCTATGCTCATCCCAAACACACAGCACAGCACAGCAAATACAG
>NW_028161288.1:5000-42500 GCF_964263955.1 Coregonus lavaretus
GCACAACACTGAACATACTACATGTAGCACAAGACATAGCAACAGCACTGTACATACTAAATGTAGCACATGACATTGCAACAGCACTGTACATACTAAATGTAGCACATGACATTGCAACATCACCGTACATACTAAATTTAGCACATGACATAGCAACAGCACTGCACTGCCTTTGCTTGAACTTCTTTGTGTGTGTGTACTCATTAAGAGTGGTTTGCTATTGGCCTGAATGATTAAAATGTCTTCAAATGGAATGTTTTCCAAAATTAGCAATGGTTGTATTTGGTTAATCTGTTTATAAATACACACATAAAGTAGTTAAGCAATAAGGCACAAGGGGGCGTGGTATATGGCCAATATACCACAAATCCCCGACGCAACGCGGAGTGCCTGGATACAGCCCTTAGCCGTGGTATATGGCCAATATACCACAAATCCCCGACGCAACGCGGAGTGCCTGGATACAGCCCTTAGCCGTGGTATATGGCCAATATACCACAAATCCCCGACGCAACGCGGAGTGCCTGGATACAGCCCTTAGCCGTGGTATATGGCCAATATACCACAAACCCCTGAGGTGCCTTATTGCTATTATAAACTGGTTACTAATGTAATGAGAGCAGTAAAAATACATGTTTTGTCATACCCATGGTATACGGTCTGATATACCACGGCTGTCAGCCAATCAGCATTCAGGGCTCGAACCACCCAGTTTTATAACGCTCTATAAATGGGTGTGATAGTGAAAGGTAGGGAGACAGACAAAGACATGTCTCATAGAGGGAACCGAAACCTTGTGATGTGAATGAAAAGACATGTCTCATAGAGAGAACTGAAACCTTGTGATGTGAATGAAAAGACATGTCTCATAGAGAGAACTGAAACCTTGTGATGTGAATGAAAAGACATGTCTCATAGAGAGAACTGAAACCTTGCTATGTGAATGAAAAGACATGTCTCATAGAGAGAACTGAAACCTTGCTATGTGAATGAAAAGACATGTCTCGTAGAGAGTGCTGTACGGCACATGCAAATTATTGAATGCCTTGTGAGGGGAGAGTTTGTTGTTTCTTGTCTCTGAATAAGAGACACTGTATACGTTACAGTAACATGAATCACTGTAACATGAATCACTGTAACATGAATCACTGTAACATGAATCACTGTAACATGAATCACTGTAACATGAATCACTGTAACATGAATCACTGTAACATGAATCACTGTAACATGAATCACTGTAACATGAATCACTGTAACATGAATCACTGTAACATGAATCACTGTAACATGAATCACTGTAACATGAATCACTGTAACATGAATCACTGTAACATGAATCACTGTAACATGAATCACTATAACGCATACATACAGTACATGTGTTGAATGTATCATTAAAAAAAGCATGACCTTTTTAAATGGTCTGGAAAAGACAGAGACAGTGAAGAGATGTGAGGCTGGTCATCTCCAACAACAGGGGCCAAACGGGCTGGACTATCTGCTTCTTTATCGTTAACACACAGAACCAACCCTTACATGTGCACTGGTCTGGTGGGCTGTTATGTTGTGTCTATCAGGAGAGACTGGGGCTTCACTACAACATGTCCTGCAGAGATACTAGGGCACATTACTCTCTGATCTACACTCTGATCTACAGGGTGATCTACACTCTGATCTACACTCTGATCTACAGGGTGATCTACACTCTGATCTACACTGATCTACAGGGTGATCTACACTCTGATCTACAGGGTGATCTACTCTCTGATCTACACTGATCTACAGGGTGATCTACACTCTGATCTACAGGGTGATCTGCTCTCTGATCTACACTCTGATCTACAGGGTGATCTACACTCTGATCTACACTCTGATCTACAGGGTGATCTACACTCTGATCTACACTGATCTACAGGGTGATCTACACTCTGATCTACAGGGTGATCTACACTCTGATCTACAGGGTGATCTACACTCTGATCTACACCAACTGATCTACACTCTGATCTACACTCTGATCTACAGGGTGATCTACACTCTGATCTACACTCTGATCTACAGCCTGATCTACACTCTGATCTACAGGGTGATCTACACTCTGATCTACACTCTGATCTACAGGGTGATCTACACTCTGATCTACAGGGCGATCTACACTCTGATCTACAGGGTGATCTACACTCTGATCCACACACTGATCTACAGGGTGATCTACACTCTGAACTACAGGGTGATCTACACTCTGATCCACACTCTGATCTACAGGGTGATCTACACTCTGATCTACAGGGTGATCTAAACTCTGATCTACACTCTGAACTACAGGGTGATCTACACTCTGATCCACACTCTGATCTACACTCTGATCTACACTCTGATCTACACTCTGATCCACACTCTGATCTACAGTCTGATCTACAGGGTGATCTACACTCTGATCTACAGGGTGATCTACAGGGTGATCTACACTATGATCCACACTCTGATCTACAGTCTGATCTACAGGGTGATCTATACTCTGACCTACACTCTGATCTACAGGGTGATCTACACTCTAATCTACACTCTGATCTACAGGGTGATCTACAGGGTGATCTACACTCTGATCTACACTCTGATCTACAGGGTGATCTACACTCTGATCTACACTCTGATCTACACTCTGATCTACAGGGTGATCTACACTCTGATCTACAGGGTGATCTACACTCTGATCTACACCCTGATCTACAGGGTGGTCTACACTCTGATATACACTCTGATCTACAGGGTGATCTACACTCTGATCTACAAGGTGATCTGCACTCTGATTTGCAGGGTGATCTACACTCTGATCTACACTCTGATCTACAGGGTGATCTACACTCTGATCCACACTCTGATCTAAAGGGTGATCTACACTCTGATCTACACTCTGATCTACAGGGTGATCTACACTCTGATCCACACTCTGATCTACAGGGTGATCTACACTCTGATCCACACTCTGATCTACAGGGTGATCTACAGGGTGATCTACACTCTGATCTACACTCTGATCCACACTCTGATCTACAGTCTGATCTACAGGGTGATCTACACTCTGATCTACAGGGTGATCTACAGGGTGATCTACACTCTGATCTACACTCTGATCTACAGGGTGATCTACACTCTGATCTACACTCTGATCTACACTCTGATCTGCACTCTGATCTACATGGTGATCTACACTCTGATCTACACTCTGATCTACAGGGTGATCTACACTCTGATCTACAGGGTGATCTACAAGTTGATCTACACTCTGATCTACACTCTGATCTACAGGGTGATCTACACTCTGATCTACACTCTGATCTACACTCAGATCTACAGGGTGATCTACACTCTGATCTACAGGGTGATCTACACTCTGAACTACAGGGTGATCTACACTCTGATCTACACTCTGATCTACACCCTGATCTACAGGGTGATCTACACTCTGATCTACACTCTGATCTACACTCTGATCTACACTCTGATCTACATGGTGATCTACACTCTGATCTACAAGGTGATCTGCAATCTGATCTACACCCTGATCTACAGGGTGATCTACACTCTGATCTACACCAACTGATCTACACTCTGATCTACACTCTGATCTACAGGGTGATCTACACTCTGATCCACACTCTGATCTACAGGGTGATCTACACTCTGATCCACAGGGTAATCTACACTCTGGTCTACACTCTGATCTACAGTCTGATCTACAGGGTGATCTACAGGGTGATCTACACTCTGATCTACACTCTGATCTACAGGGTGATCTACATTCTGATCCACACTCTGATCTACAGGGTGATCCACACTCTGATCTATACTCTGATCTACACTCTGATCTACAGGGTGATCTACATTCTGATCCACACTCTGATCTACAGGGTGATCCACACTCTGATCTACACTCTGATCTACAGGGTGATCTACACTCTGATCCACACTCTGATCTACAGGGTGATCTACACTCTGATCTACACTCTGATCTACAGGGTGATCTACACTCTGATCTACACTCTGATCTACACTCTGATCTACACTCTGATCTACAGGGTGATCTACAGGGTGATCTACACTCTGATCTACACTCTGATCTACAGGGTGATCTACACTCTGATCTACAGGGTGATCTACACTCTGATCTACACTCTGATCTACACTCTGATCTACAGGGTGATCTACAGGGTGATCTACACTCTGATCTACACTCTGATCTACAGGGTGATCTACACTCTGATCTACAGGGTGATCTACACTCTGATCTACACTCTGATCTACAGGGTGATCTACACTCTGATCTACAGGGTGATCTACACTCTGATCCACACTGATCTACAGTCTGATCTACAGGGTGATCTACACTCTGATCTACAGGGTGATCTACACTCTGATCTACAGGGTCATCTACACTCTGATCTACACTCTGATCTACAGGGTGATCTACAGGGTGATCTACAGGGTGATCTACACTCTGATCTACACTCTGATCTACAGGGTGATCTACACTCTGATCTACAGGGTGATCTACACTCTGAACCACACTGATCTACAGTCTGATCTACAGGGTGATCTACACTCTGATCTACAGGGTGATCTACACTCTGATCTACAGGGTGATCTACACTCTGATCTACACTCTGATCTACACTCTGATCTACAGGGTGATCTACAGGGTGATCTACACTCTGATCCACACTCTGATCTACACTCTGATCTACAATCTGATCTACAGGGTGATCTAATGGGTGATCTACACTCTGATCCACACTCTGATCTACAGGGTGATCTACACTCTGATCCACACTCTGATCTACAGGGTGATCTACACTCTGATCTACACTCTGATCTACACTCTGATCTACAGGGTGGTCTACAGGGTGATCCACACTCTGATCTACACTCTGATCTACACTCTGATGTACACTCTGATCTACAGGGTGATCTACAGGGTGATCTACACTCTGATCCACACTCTGATCTACAGGGTGATCTACACTCTGATCCACACTCTGATCTACAGAGTGATCTACACTCTGATCCACACTCTGATCTACAGGGTGATCTACATTCTGATCCACACTCTGTTCTACAGGGTGATCTACAGGGTGATCTACACTCTGATCCACACTCTGATCTACAGGGTGATCCACACTCTGATCCACACTCTGATCTACAGGGTGATCCACACTCTGATCAACAGGGTGATCTTCCTTCTGCTTGGACAGGGATGTTGTCACGTCTCCTCCCGTTGCTCCCCTCCGGCGCTCTGATTCGCCGGTCTACTGAGCCACCGGTCTGAGCGCACCACCTCGGCAACACCGGAATGGAAACCCAACGCACCCTAATCACCTCCAGCGCACCTGCACCTTATCATCTCATCACCACCCCTATACAGCCCTGGACTGTTCAGTGTTGTGTTGTGTGTGATTGTTAGTGTCTGGTCGTGTACTCACTCTTTGTTGTTCTCTTGCTCAGTGTTAAGTAAACCTTTACATTGTTTATTCCTGCGTCTGTGTCCTGCCTCTTCTTATCCTCAGTACTCGTCACAGATGTGTTGAAATGCCCCACAGTGACACTCTGGGATAAAAGAAAGACTCTCTCTCTCTCTCTATCTCTCTCTCTCTCTCTCTCTCTCTCTCTCTCTCTCTCTCTCTCTCTCTCTCTCTCTCTCTCTCTCTCTCTCTCTATTTCTCTATTTCTCTCTCTATTCAATTTCATTCAAGGGTTTTATTGGCATGGGAAACGTATGTTAACATTGAAATAAACAATAAATATTAACAGTAAACATTATACTCAGAATATCCAAAAGAATAAAGACATTTCAAATGTCATATTATGTCTATATACAGTGTTGTAACGATGTGCAAATAGTTAAAGTACAAATGGGAAAATAAATAAACATAAATATGGGTTGTATTTATAATGGTGTTTGTTCTTCACTGGTTGACCTTTTCTTGTGGCAACAGGTCACAAATCTTGCTGCTGTGATTGCACACTGTGGTATTTCACCCAGTAGATAAGGGAGTTTATCGAAATTGGGTTTGTTTTCGAATTCGTTGTGGATCTGTGTAATCTGAGGGAAATATGTGTCTCTAATATGGTCATACATTTGGCAGGAAGTTAGGAAGTGCAGCTCAGTTTCCACCTCATTTGTGGGCAGTGTGCACATATGAGAGTCAGGTCTGCCTACGGCGGCTTTTCTCAATAGCAAGGCTATGCTCACTGAGTCTGTACATAGTCAAAGCTTTCCTTCAGTTTGGGTCAGTCACAGTGGTCAGGTATTCTGCCACTGTGTACTCTCTGTTTAGGGCCAAATAGTATTCTAGTTTGCTCTGTTTTTTTATTTTTATTATTTCCAATGTGTCAAGTAATTATCTTTTTGTTTTCTCATGATTTGGTTGGGTCTAAATGTATTGTTGTCCTGGGGCTCTGTGGGGTCTGTTTGTGTTTGTGAACAGAGCCCCAGGACCAGCTTGCTTAAGGGACTCTTCTCCAAGTTCATCTCTCTGTAGGTGATGGCTTTGTTATGGAAGGTTTGGAAATTGCTTCCTTTTAAGTTGTTATAGAATTTAACGGCTCTTTTCTGGATTTGGTTAATTAGCGGATATCGGCCTAATTCTGCTCTGCATGCATTATTTGGTGTTTTTCGTTGTACACAGAGGATATTTTGCATGATTCTGCATGCAGAGTCTCAATTTAGTGTTTGTCCCATTTTGTGAATTCTTGGTTGGTGAGCGGACCCATACCTCACAACCATAAAGGGCATTGGGTTCTATAACTGATTCAAGTATTTTTAGCCAGATCCTAATTGGTACGTCAAATTTTATGTTCCTTTTGATGGCATAGAAGGCCCTTCTTGCCTTGTCTCTCAGATCGTTCACAGCTTTGTGGAAGTTACCTGTAGCGCTGATGTTTAGGCCGAGGTATGTGTAGTTTTTTGTGTGCTCTAGGGCAACAGAGTCTAGATGGAATTTTTATTTGTGGTCCTGGCAACTGGACCTTTTTTGTAACACAATTATTTTTGTCTTACTGAGATTTACTGTCAGGGCCCAGGTCTGACAGAATCTGTGAAGAACATCTAGGTGCTGCTGTAGGCCCTCCTTGGTTGGTGACAGAAGCACCAGATCATCAGCAAACAGTAGACATTTGACTTCAGATTCTATTAGGGTGAGGCCGGGTGCTGCAGACTGTTCTAGTGCCCTCGCCAATTCGTTGATACAGTGAGGGAAAAAAGTATTTGATCCCCTGCTGATTTTGTACGTTTGCCCACTGACAAAGAAATGATCAGTCTATAATTTTAATGGTAGGTTTATTTGAACAGTGAGAGACAGAATAACAACAAAAAAATCCAGAAAAACGCATGTCAAAAATGTTATAAATTGATTTGCATTTTAATGAGGGAAATAAGTATTTGACCCCCTCTCAATCAGAAATATTTCTGGCTCCCAGGTGTCTTTTATACAGGTAACAAGCTGAGATTAGGAGCACACTCTTAAAGGGAGTGCTCCTAATCTCAGCTTGTTACTTGTATAAAAGACACCTGTCCACAGAAGCAATCAATCAATCAGATTCCAAACTCTCCACCATGGCCAAGACCAAAGAGCTCTTCAAAGATGTCAGGGACAGGATTGTAGACCTACACAAGGCTGGAATGGGCTACAAGACCATCGTCAAGCAGCTTGGTTAGAAGGTGACAACAGTTGGTGCAATTATTCGCAAATGGAAGAAACACAAAATAACTGTCAATCTCCCTCGGCCTGGTGCTCCATGCAAGATCTCACCTCGTGGAGTTGCAATGATCATGAGAACGGTGAGGAATCAGCCCAGAACTACACGGGAGGATCTTGTCAATGATCTCAAGGCAGCTGGGACCATAGTCACCAAGAAAACAATTGGTAACACACTACGCCGTGAAGGACTGAAATCCTGCAGCGCCCGCAAGGTCCCCCTGCTCAAGAAAGCACATATACAGGCCTGTCTGAAGTTGACCAATGAACATCTGAATGATTCAGAGGAGAACTGGGTGAAAGTGTTGTGGTCAAATGAGACCAAAATCGAGCTCTTTGGCATCAACTCAACTTGCCGAGTTTGGAGGAGGAGGAATGCTGCCTATGACCCTAAGAACACCATCCCCACCGTCAAACATGGAGGTGGAAACATTATGCTTTGGGGGTGTTTTTCTGCTAAGGGGACAGGACAACTTCACTGCATCAAAGGGACGATGGACGGGGCCATGTACCGTCAAATCTTGGGTGAGAACCTCCTTCCCTCAGCCAGGGCATTGAAAATGGGTCGTGGATAGGTATTCCAGCATGACAATGACCCAAAACACACGGCCAAGGCAACAAAGGAGTGTCTCAAGAAGAAGCACATTAAGGTCCTGGAGTGGCCTAGTCTCCAGACCTTAATCCCATAGAAAATATGTGGAGGGAGCTGAAGGGACCAACCGTCAGCCTCGAAACCTTAATGACTTGGAGAAGATCTGCAAAGAGGAGTGGGACAAAATCCCTCCTGAGATGTGTGCAAACCTGGTGGCCAACTACAAGAAACGTCTGACCTCTGTGATTGCCAACAAGGGTTTTGCCACCAAGTATTAAGTCATGTTTTGCAGAGGGGCCAAATACTTATTTCCCTCATTAAAATGCAAATCAATTTATAACATTTTTGACATGCGTTTTTATGGATTTTTTTGTTGTTATTCTGTCTCTCACTGTTCAAATATACCTACCATTAAAATTACAGACTGATCATGTCTCTGTCAGTGGGCAAACATACAAAATCAGCAGGGTATCAAATACTTTTTTCCCTCACTGTATATATGTTGAACAGGGTGGGGCTTAAGCTGCATCCCTGTCTCACCCCAGAAATGTGTGTGTTTTTTGCCAATTTTAACCACACACTTGTTGTTTGTGTACATGGATTTTATGATGTCCTTTGTTTTTCCCCCAACCCCACTTTCCATCAATTTTTATAGCAGATCCTCATGCCAAATTGAGTCAAAATCTTTTTTGAAATCAACAAAGCATGAGAAGACTTTGCCTTTGTTTTGGTTTGTTTGTTTGTCAGTTAGGGTGTGCAGGGTGAATATGTGGTCTGTCATATGGTAATTTGGTAAAAAGCCAATTTGACATTTGCTCAGTACATTGTTTTCACTGAGGAAATGAACTAGTCTGCTGTTAATGATCATGTAGAGGATTTTCCCAAGGTTGCTGTTGATGCATATCCCATGGTAGTTATTGGGGTCGAATTTCTCTCTCTCTCTTCTGTGTGTGTGGGTGTCTCTCTCTCGTTCTCTCACTCTTTCGCTCTCTCTCTGTCTGTCCCGTTCACTTTTTTTCTACCTCTCTCGCACCTCTCTCTCCCTCTCTCTCTCCCCTCTGTCTCTCCTCTGTCTCCCCTTTCTCTCCCACACTCTCTCCCCTCTCTCTCCACCTCTGTCTCCCCTCTCTCCCCCTCTGTCTCCCCTCTCTCTCCCCTCTCTCTCCTTCTCTCTCCCCTCTCTCTGTCTATCTGAGCAGTAGTAGAAGGCTGTACATTGACACTCTTAGATAATACAGTCCCTGGTCAAAGCTAATACAGTCCCTGGTCAAAGCTAATACAGTCCCTGGTCAAAACGAATACAGTCCCTGGTCAAAGCTAATACAGTCCCTGGACAAAGCTAATACAGTCCCTGGTCAAAGCTGATACAGTCCCTGGTCAAAGCTAATACAGTCCCTGGTCAAAGCTCATACAGTCCCTGGTCAAAGCTCATACAGTCCCTGGTCAAAGCTAATACAGTCCCTGGTCAAAGCTAATACAGTCCCTGGTCAAAGCTAATACAGTCCCTGGTCAAAGCTCATACAGTCCCTGGTCAAAGCTAATACAGTCCCTGGTCAAACCTCATACAGTCCCTGGTCAAAGCTAATACAGTCCCTGGTCAAAGCTAATACAGTCCCTGGTCAAAGCTAATACAGTCCCTTGTCTTTCTTTTCCCAGGGGATCTTCCCGACCAGCTACATTCACTTGAAGAAGGCCATCGTAACCAACAGAGGGTAAGTATCCAACAATGATTTATACCTAATGACTTTCTCTGAGGAGACGAAGCAGGAGAGAGGAAAGAGGGATTAAGGAGAGGAGAAAGGGAAGAGGGAAGAGGGATTAAGGAGAGGGAAGAGGGAAGAGGGAAGAGGGATTAAGAAGAGGAGAGAGGGAAGAGGGAAGAGGGATTAAGGAGAGGAGAGAGGAAAGAGGGATTAAGGAGAGGAGAAAGGGAAGAGGCAAGAGGGATTAAGGAGAGGAGAGAAGGAAGAGGGAAGAGGGATTAAGGAGAGGAGAGGGTGAAGAGGGAAGAGGGATTAAGGAGAGGAGAGAGGGAAGAGGGAAGAGGGATTAAGGAGAGGAGAGAGGGACGAGGGAAGAGGGATTAAGGAGAGGTAGAGGGAAGAGGAATTAAGGAGAGGTAGAGGGAAGAGGGATTAAGGAGAGGTAGAGGGAAGAGGCAAGAGGGATTAAGGAGAGGAGGGAGGGAAGAGGGATTAAGGAGAGGAGAGAGGGAAGAGGGAAGAGGGATTAAGGAGAGGTAGAGGGAAGAGGAATTAAGGAGAGGTAGAGGGAAGAGGGAAGATGGATTAAGGAGAGGAGAGAGGGATGGAGAGAGAGAGGGATGGAGAGGAGAGAGCGATGGAGAGAGAGAGGGATGGAGAGGAGAGAGGGATGGAGAGGAGAGAGGGAAGGGGGATTAAGGAGAGGTAGAGGGAAGAGGAATTAAGGAGAGGTAGAGGGAAGAGGGAAGAGGGATTAAGGAGAGGAGAGAGGGATGGAGAGAGAGAGGGATGGAGAGGAGAGAGCGATGGAGAGGAGAGAGGGATGGAGAGGAGAGAGGGATGTAGAGGAGAGAGGGATGTAGAGGAGAGAGGGATGTAGAGGAGAGAGGTGTGAAGACCAGAGGCATATTATTTATCCATTATCCATCTCTGCCTGCCTTATTACGCCTCTGTTCCCCATCCATCTCAACCCTCTCTCCTCTCCTCCCTCCATCCCTGCCTATCTGATTGATTCCTCTTGCAGTCCCTGTGTTCTACTCTTTCTGTCTTCAGAGGTTCTTATTTACAACATCTTCTAGATTTAGAGTGTCCAGTTAACAGTTACCTGGCAGGCTACTGGGAAAGGGCAGTCATGTACTGAGAATCACCTCAGTGAAATCATCAGTCAGGACAGACAAGATCATCTCTATCACTTCTTATGGTAACACTTTATTTACTATGTCCAGTACTGGGAAACTACAGTCATTAACTTGTTCCAGTTATCCAGCACGGTACTGGGAAACTACAGTCATTAACTTGTTCCAGTTATCCAGCACGGTACTGGGAAACTACAGTAATTTACTTGTTCCAGTTATCCAGCACGGTACTGGGAAACTACAGTCATTAACTTGTTCCAGTTATCCAGCACGGTACTGGGAAACTACAGTAATTTACTTATTCCAGATATCCAGCACGGTACTGGGAAACTACAGTAATTTACTTGTTCCAGATATCCAGCACGGTACTGGGAAACTACAGTCATTAACTTGTTCCAGTTATCCAGCACGGTACTGGGAAACTACAGTCATTAACTTGTTCCAGTTATCCAGCACGGTACTGGGAAACTACAGTAATTTACTTATTCCAGATATCCAGCACGATACTGGGAAACTACAGTAATTTACTTGTTCCAGTTATCCAGCACAGTACTGGGAAACTACAGTCATTTACTTGTTCCAGTTATCCAGCACTTTACTGGGAAACTACAGTCATTAACTTGTTCCAGTTATCCAGCACGGTACTGGGAAACAACAGTCATTAACTTGTTCCAGTTATCCAGCACGGTACTGGGAAACTACAGTCATTAACTTGTTCCAGTTATTCAGCACGGTCCTGGGAAACTACAGTCATTTACTTGTTCCAGTTATCCAGCACTTTACAGGGAAACAACAGTCATTTACTTGTTCCAGTTATCCAGCACTTTACTTGGAAAC
The DNA here is from genome assembly GCF_964263955.1 of Coregonus lavaretus. Classification (NCBI taxonomy): domain Eukaryota; kingdom Metazoa; phylum Chordata; class Actinopteri; order Salmoniformes; family Salmonidae; genus Coregonus; species Coregonus lavaretus. The sequence goes on from NW_028161288.1 coordinate 17,029, forward strand.
TACAGTCATTTACTTGTTCCAGTTATCCAGCACTTTACAGGGAAACAACAGTCATTTACTTGTTCCAGTTATCCAGCACGGTACTGGGAAACTACAGTCATTTACTTGTTCCAGTTATCCAGCACGGTACAGTCAGCAACATCATCAGTCAGGATAGACAAGACAACTTCTCTCACTACTTACGGTATGTCACGGCATATTACAGGGAAGTCCTATACTGTACTGGGAAACATCCCAGAAAGTGCTGGGATCAGGCAGGATAAACAGGTTAGACATTAGAACCACTGTTACTACAGGTGTAGGACGTTAATTTGACCAGTTTTGTCGCAGGAGTAAAATAATCCTGCAGCAGGAGGATTTGATTATCCTAGCGGGAAATTCGTTTTGATAGGCTTTGATAGTCCCGTGTAGCTCAGTTGGTAGAACATGGCGCTTGCAACGCCAGGGTTGTGGGTTCGATTCCCACAGGGGACCAGTATGATTTAAAAAAAATGTAAAATGCTACAGTAGGCTATAGTTTAGTTGTAACCTACGGCTGCATTTCAGATGCACTTGTCGTAGTGGTGACTAGTATCTATTTTGTGTTATTAAGCTATATAAAACGACGGTTATAAAAATATATATATATATTTAACCTTTATTTAACTAGGCATGTCAGTTTATAACAAATTCTTATTTACAATGACGGCCTATTGATGTGTATGGCTGCATTTCAGATACCTTTTTGTACATTTGAATGTCGCAGTAGTAGGACCTACAGTTGTAGGATATGTATTCTCTCTGGTGCGTTTGAGCGAGCGAGTGAGGAGTAGAACTGCGGGTTTTCAGTTAATTTATGTAAATCGCGAGGCGGCGCAGGAAAATTCTCAGCGACAACAGAGTGATCCAATAAGATACTACATCTGTACCTCCAGTAACACTTTATTCACAGGGTCCAGTTATCAGCATAGCATATTATTTGTAATGGGAAATACTCTGTCATCATAGTACAGGGAAACTACAGTCATCAATTGGGAAACCAAAATCAAATCACAACAACGTTTATTTGTTACGTACACAGGATACAGCAGGATGCTGACTGGCAGCTCCCTCAACAGTGCAGGTCAATTAGCAATAATAGTCAAAAGTCAATCAGAAATAACAAGTAAGTAGAAGAAAGTAGTATGCATAGAAACAAACGGATATGGACACAATAGGATATACAGTATACATTATGAATGTGCTATGTCAAGTATGACTGTATTTACAAAAACACAGGGAACAGGGAAACTACAGTTATGTACTTCACTTGTAAACAGCACAGTGAAATCATCAGTCAGTCAGGATAGAGAAGATCTAGCCTGGTCTGATCTGTTTCTGCTGTCTTGACAATTCTTAAGGTCATTGTCACGCGCATAGAAGTTGGCAAGACAGCACAAATAGATCTAGGGACCAGGCTAGACAAGACAGCCTGTGTTGCTATGTATGGCAGCTAAGATTTCATTCTGAGACCCCTTGTAAGTCTTTCTTTATCGCAACCCTCCAGTGAAAAGTATTTTAACTAGTATACAATGGAAATGTGATTATCTGTTGAGATCAGCAACAGACTGTTTGGAAATTAAATTCTTAAATATGGTATGCAGGCCCGTTTCCAATACGATTCCAAGTTCAAGAATACATATTTTTAGCCTCAAATGCTTATTTTCTTTCTTCACACCCCCTCAGGAACTTGTAAAGGATTGTAATTCACATTAATTTGTTTCTCCATGCCTTTCATTAAAAAAGTTATGCAAATTAGGACACCCATAACTTAGATTAATCGGAACTAATATAAAATCAAATCAAAGTTTATTGGTTGCGTGCACAGATTTGCAGATGTTATTGCAGGTGCAGGGAAATGCTTGTGTTTCTAGCTCCAACAGTGCAGTAATACCTTACAATACAAACGTAATCTAAAAACTTATAATTAAGAAATAAAGAAGTGTTGGCTGTCTACGGGTGCGTTCGTAATTCACTCTTGAGTGCCACAGAGCGCTCAGAGTGTGCTCTGGGCGTTTGTAAATTCAGAGTGTTGTCAGATTGTCCGTTCGTAAATTCAGAGCGTTTCGCTCTCGGAGCGTTCAGAGCGCACACTCGATGCTCTGGCCTAGGAGTAGGGTTGATCCGAGCGTTCTGACCTCACAACGGCAGTCAAGCACCCAAGCTAACTGGCTAAAGTTAGCTAGCTTGCTAGCTACTTCTAGACATAAGTGAGAGAACACCTCACTCTGATCATTTTTCTCGCCCTAGCAGAGCTGGTTAGGCTGTTTTCATGTTATCCAGAGCATTAGGGACTGTAACTGTGCTGCTGGCAACAATTTAATTACACTTTTTTGCCGACGTTTACTGACACCGGTCATAATCAACGGTTGTTGAGCGTTTGTAAATTCATAAGTTATTCTGCGCTCTGGCACACTCAGACGACAGTGCTGTGAAATCTGAGTAGATAGCCAGAGTGAATTTACGAACGCACCCTACATGTGATTAAAAGAATGTGGGCTACATATTTAGTTTTGGGACAAGTGTAATCCTTAAAGATATGGGAAGACTCAGGACCCATATTCTAACAATATTCTTTATTGTCTTCCAGGAAAGAACAACAAATATGTTATAAGAATTTGAGTTTGGAGAAAGGGAGGGATGGAAGAGTTGTCAGGGATGGAGGGAGTGGGAGTAGAGGTACATTTTACATTTTAGTCATTTAGCAGACGCTCTTATCTAGAGCGACTTACAGTTAGTGAGTGCATACATAAAAATAAAAAAATCATACTGGCCCCCCGTGGGAATCAAACCCACAACCCTGGCGTTGCAAGCACCATGCTCTACCAACTAAGATACACGGGGCTAGAGGTAGAGAGGAAGAGATGGAGAGAGGAGGAGTAGATGTAGAGACAAACTTACAAACTACAATAGTATTTTTAAACCTTGAATACACTACAAGTTTGACATTAACTGAATTGCAGGAATGTTCTCCTGCAACAGGGTGATCAAATTAATATCCTACAGCTGTAACTGTATTTCAACTAGGCTATATCCAAATGTTATTTTAGAAATCATTGCAAAAGGCAATTGTTTACAAAGGTATTTGAATATTTGGAAAGATGACTGATGATCCATACATTCTTAGACACACACATCAATTGTACTAGTTATTCAGGCTCTGGTCCCATCTTGATTACTGTCTGGTAATGTGGCCAGGTGCAGCAAAGAAAGACCCAGCGAAGCTGCAGCTGGCTCAAAACAAAGCAGCATGCCTTGCCTTTAGCTGCACATACAGAACTAAAAATACATACCCCACCAGACATGCCACTATGGGTTTCTCCACTGTACCCAAACCAAAAACAGATTTAATGCGTCGCTCAGTTATGTATAGAGCCATGTCATCGTGGAATGCTCTGCCACCAGAGGATACTCAGTTATGTATAGAGCCGTGTCATCGTGGAATGATCTGCCACCAGAGGATACTCAGTTATGTATAGAGCCATGTCGTCGTGGAATGCTCTGCCACCAGAGGATACTCAGTTATGTATAGAGCCATGTCATCGTGGAATGCTCTGCCACCAGAGGATACTCAGTTATGTATAGAGCCATGTCATTGTGGAATGCTCTGCCACCAGAGGATACTCAGTTATGTATAGAGCCATGTCATTGTGGAATGCTCTGCCACCAGAGGATACTCAGTTATGTATAGAGCCATGTCATTGTGGAATGCTCTGCCACCAGAGGATACTCAGTTATGTATAGAGCCATGTCATTGTGGAATGCTCTGCCACCAGAGGATACTCAGTTATGTATAGAGCCATGTCATTGTGGAATGCTCTGCCACCAGAGGATACTCAGTTATGTATAGAGCCATGTCATTGTGGAATGCTCTGCCACCAGAGGATACTCAGTTATGTATAGAGCCATGTCATCGTGGAATGCTCTGCCACCAGAGGATACTCAGTTATGTATAGAGCCATGTCATCGTGGAATGCTCTGCCACCAGAGGTTACTCAGGCAAAAAGCAAGTTTAGCTAAAAATAAACCCACATAAAAACCATATTGTATCACAGCGCCTCTCCTCTTTCTAAAGATCTCATTTAACTCTACTGTATAGATTAATAGTAATATTTATATATGAATAGTGTGTAAATAGTATTTTTGTTGTCTCTTGGTGTCTTTCCAATATATAACTCTTTATAAAAAATTGAACGTCCTTGTCTACTATAACGGTTCTGTACTTTGTCATGTATTTTTACGTTTTATGTGGACCCCAGGAAGAGTAGCTGCTGCATGTGCATTAGCTAATGGGGATCCTAATAAACTAAACTAAACCTGAGAAACAGGGAAATACAACTTTAAAGCTAAACCAACAGTAAACCAAACCAGTCCCTATCCCAGGGGTGTCAAACGTCCGGCCCGCGGGCCGGATCAGGCCCGCAAACGGGTTTAATCCGGCCCGCAAGATGATTTAAAAAAAAAAAATATATATATATAATAATAATAATTGTAAAGTATAAAAATGCGCTGCAATTTTTCAATAAAGTAAACTGCTGTTCCAATTGCGTCCACTGGATGGCGCAATAGCAATTGTGTTACATTTACATTTACATTTTAGTCATTTAGCAGACGCTCTTATCCAGAGCGACTTACAGTTAGTGAATACATATTTTTTTATACTGGCCCCCCGTGGGAATCGAACCCACAACCCTGGCGTTCCAAACACCATGCTCTATCAACTGAGTTAAGCAAGCAAACTGTTTATACCGGGGCAGAGCAAGTAGGTCAAGCACGTGCAGCCAATGAGCTACTTTGTTTTGCCCGCGATATTTATTACGGCTTCTACTTTTAACATTATGTGCTTTGGCACCCTCATTGCCCCAATATGTCTCTGTCAAAAAAGAGAAAAGTGGACGCAGAGTGCAGAGTGTTCCAAGAAAAATTGTCATCCTATTTTTTCACGGAATTGAATGGGAAAGCTGTATGTTTGGTGTGTTCAGAGCATTTTGCAGTGCTGAAAGAATATAACCTTTGTCGCCACTATGTGAGTCTTCATGCCGACAAATATGACAACTTTCAAGGACAGCGGAGATGAGAGAAGGTGAATGAACTGTTGGTGGGTCTGAAGAAACAGCAGTCTGTGTTTACTCACAGCCGAGACATCAGTGACGCTGCAGTGAAAGCTAGCTACCTCATTGCTAATGAAATCGCAGTGGCTTCAAAACCATTTAGTGAGGGTGAATTTGTAAAAACATGCATGATGAAGGCAGCGGAGATTGTGTGCCCTGAAAAGCGGCAGGCTTTTGCAAATATCAGCCTGACAAGAAACACAGTTGCAGACAGGATTTCCGATCTTTCAGTGGATTTGGACAACCAGTTGAAGCAAAAACTAAAGTCATTTATTGCGTTTTCGGTTGCAATTGATGAAAGCACGGACATTACAGATGTTGCACAACTGGCCATTTTCATCCGCGGAGTTGATGACACATTGACCGTCACCGAGGAGTTCGTGGAGTTGGTGCCGATGACAGATACAACGACAGCAGCTGATATTTTTACCGCACTCGTCGGCGCGCTGGACAGGGTCGGAGTGGACTGGTCCCGCGCTGTCAGCCTGGCTACAGATGGTGCGCCCTCAATGATCGGGAAAAAAGCAGGCGTTGTGACAAAGTTCAGAGAGAAAGTGCAATCTGCAAATGGAGGACGTGATTTTTTGACTTTTCACTGTATTTTGCACCAGGAGGCTTTGTGTTGCAAGTCATTAAAGATGGATAACGTCATGAAGGTGGTCATCCAAACTGTTAATTTCATCCGATCCAGAAGCCTGAATCACCGTCAGTTTGACAGCCTTCTCAGAGAGACAGACCACATCTATGGCCTGCCATACCACACTGAGGTAAGATGGTTAAGCCGAGGTGCTGTGCTGAGGCGTTTCTTTGATTTACGAGAAGAAATTGAACAGTTCATGGAAGAAAAGGGCAAACCAGTGTTAGAATTTCATTCCGCAGAATGGATGCAGGACCTTGCATTTATGGTGGATGTTACAGAGCACCTGAATAACTTGAACAAACAGCTGCAAGGGCGCAACAAAGTTGTCACGCAGTATTATGACAGCATACGTTCTTTAAAGTTGAAGCTGTCATTGTGGGAGACGCAACTTGCCGGTGGTGATGCAGCTCACTTCCCCTGTCTGAAAAATGTGTGCGCGACCCAACATGTGGCAGACATGAAGCGGTTCAAAGATAAAATAACGGGACTGTTACAGGAGTTTGAGCAACGCTTTCAGATTTATGTTTATATGTTTTTATGTCGATGTGCTATTGTTTTTAATTGATTTTATTTTATTTGTATATTTAACCTATTCTTGACTCTGTGGTTCTTGCACTTGTTTGGGGAACAGGATTTCATTATTTTTATCTACATTTCTGCCTGAGAAATGACACCCTGATATAGTTCTGTGATCTGTGATATACTTCTGTGAATCACTGAGGCATTGTGTGTTTGTGTGTTCTTTGTCCTCAGAACTTTCAAATAACTTGAGGTGTTTTATGATTAATAGTGATGTTGTGCTTTTGGACACTGTCCACAGGCTCCAGCTTTATGTTTATATGTTTTTATGTTGATGTGCTATTGTTTTTAATTGATTTTATTTTATTTGTATATTTAACCTATTATTGACTCTGTGGTTCTTGCACTTGTTTGGGGAACAGGATTTCATTATTTTTATCTACATTTCTGCCTGAGAAATGACACCCTGATATAGTTCTGTGATCTGTGAAACAGTTCTGTTAATCACTGAGGCATTGTGTGTTTGTGTGTTCTTTGTCCTCAGAACTTTCAAATAACTTGAGGTGTTTTATGATTAATAGTGATGTTGTGCTTTTGGACACTGTCCTCAGGCTCCAGCTTTATGTTTATATGTTTTTATGTTGATGTGCTATTGTTTTTAATTGATTTTATTTTATTTGTATATTTAACCTATTCTTGACTCTGTGGTTCTTGCACTTGTTTGGGGAACATAATTTCATTATTTTTATCTACATTTCTGCCTGAGAAATGACACCCTGATATAGTTCTGTGATCTGTGAAACAGTTCTGTTAATCACTGAGGCATTGTGTGTTTGTGTGTTCTTTTTCTTTAGAATTTTCAAATAAACTTGACATGTTTTATGATTAGTAGTGATGTTGTGCTTGTACTATTTTGGACACACTGTCCTCAGGCTCCAGCTTTATGTTGTATGTTGATCGTATTAAAACAAAGAAAACAATCTGAAGTTGTTGTTTTTAAGTTATATATACCATGATTTTTCCGGTCCGGCCCACTTGGGAATAGATTTTCCTCCATGTGGCCCCTGAGCTAAAATGAGTTTGACACCCCTGCCCTATCCTATCTGACAGTAGTCCATGGTGTTGATATTCACAGGTGTGTTCTCAGGAGCAGGGTCCCGATGGGAGTGACACACACACAGACTGGATTTCTGTTCGTTTCTTTGTAACTTTATTTCGCTCTGTCTTTGGCGGAGTCCTAAATGGTACCCTATCCCCTATTTAGTGCACTTCTATTGACCGGGGAACGTTCAAAAGTAGTGCACCTTATAGGGAATATGGTGCCATTTAGGACGAATATGTTCCCTGTGGGTTTGTGTGACGCGGGTGCTGTTTTCTCATAAATATCGATGGGAAAGAAGTGTATTTTTCCGAACCGGTGTCTGCCTATACTGCAGTCAGACAGCCAGAGACATCAGAACATCAGAGCACGTTTCAGACGGAGCCAAACACTATAGCCTACCGTACATCTTTCTTTAGTGGTGGGGTATAGAGATGTGTACCTAGCCTTGTCCGTCCGTCCTCCCTCCCGCCCAGTTTTTAAACCTAGGTCAGTGTATTTTTCCAAAAACCTACAGTATGTCGGCATCCCAACTTACACCATGTTCCCTATGCACTAGTTTTGCCCAGATTCCCATGAGTCTAAAGTAGTGTGCTATTAAGGGAATAGGGTGCCATTTGGGAAACAGATTATAACAGCTATGTCAGCTGTAACTGTCCCTCCATCATCTCCCTGGAGAGACACAGTAGTGGAACTCTAGGGCCATGAACTACATATTATCTGCAATATCACAGTTCACTGACACTCAATATGTTCATACATATTTCCTGTTGCTGCCTTTATTCTGACCACATGACCGGACCATTATGGCCTATAATAACTAGAGCCTAGAACTGTTCCTGGTCAGGTCACACGGTGAGGAAAAAGCATCCGGCCCTAAACGATCACATTTCCTCTTCCTCTTCTCCTCCACTCTCTCTTCCTCTTCCTCTTCTCCTCCACTGTCTCTCTACCTCTTCTCCTCCACTGTCTCTCTTCCTCTTCCTCTTCTCCTCCACTGTCTCTCTTCCTCTTCCTCTTCTCCTCCACTGTCTCTCTACCTCTTCTCCTCCACTGTCTCTCTTCCTCTTCTCCTCCACTGTCTCTCTTCCTCTTCCTCTTCTCCTCCACTGTCTCTCTTCCTCTTCCTCTTTTCCTCCACTGTCTCTCTACCTCTTCCACTTCTCCTCCACTCTCTCTTCCTCTTCCTCTTCTCCTCCACTCTCTCTTCCTCTTCCTCTTCTCCTCCACTGTCTCTCTACCTCTTCTCCTCCACTCTCTCTTCCTCTTCCTCTTCTCCTCCACTGTCTCTCTTCCTCTTCCTCTTCTCCTCCACTGTCTCTCTACCTCTTCTCCTCCACTGTCACTCTTCCTCTTCTCCTCCACTGTCTCTCTTCCTCTTCCTCTTCTCCTCTACTGTCTCTCTTCCTCTTCCTCTTCTCCTCCACTGTCTCTCTTCCTCTTCCTCTTCTCCTCCACTGTCTCTCTTCCTCTTCCTCTTCTCCTCCACTGTCTCTCTACCTCTTCTCCTCCACTGTCTCTCTTCCTCTTCTCCTCCACTGTCTCTCTTCCTCTTCTCCTCCACTGACTCTCTACCTCTTCCTCTTCTCCTCCACTGTCTCTCTACCTCTTCCTCTTCTCCTCCTCTGTCTCTCTTCCTCTTCTCCTCCACTGTCTCTCTACCTCTTCCTCTTCTCCTCCACTGTCTCTCTACCTCTTCCTCTTCTCCTCCACTGTCTCTCTTCCTCTTCCTCTTCTCCTCCACTGTCTCTCTACCTCTTCCTCTTCTCCTCCACTGTCTCTCTTCCTCTACCTCTTCTCCTCCACTGTCTCTCTTCCTCTTCTCCTCCACTGTCTCTCTACCTCTTCTCCTCCAATGTCTCTCTACCTCTTCCTCTTCTCCTCCACTGTCTCTCTTCCTCTACCTCTTCTCCTCCACTGTCTCTCTACCTCTTCCTCTTCTCCTCCACTGTCTCTCTTCCTCTTCTCCTCCACTTTCTCTCTTCCTCTTCTCCTCCACTGTCTCTCTACCTCTTCCTCTTCTCCTCCACTGTCTCTCTACCTCTTCCTCTTCTCCTCCACTGTCTCTCTACCTCTTCTCCTCCACTGTCTCTCTACCTCTTCTCCTCCACTGTCTCTCTTCCTCTTCTCCTCCACTGTCTGTCTACCTCTTCCTCTTCTCCTCCACTGTCTCTCTTCCTCTTCCTCTTCTCCTCCACTGTCTCTCTACCTCTTCCTCTTCTCCTCCACTGTCTCTCTTCCTCTACCTCTTCTCCTCCACTGTCTCTCTTCCTCTTCTCCTCCACTGTCTCTCTACCTCTTCTCCTCCAATGTCTCTCTACCTCTTCCTCTTCTCCTCCACTGTCTCTCTTCCTCTACCTCTTCTCCTCCACTGTCTCTCTACCTCTTCCTCTTCTCCTCCACTGTCTCTCTTCCTCTTCCTCTTCTCCTCTACTGTCTCTCTTCCTCTTCCTCTTCTCCTCCACTGTCTCTCTTCCTCTTCCTCTTCTCCTCCACTGTCTCTCTTCCTCTTCCTCTTCTCCTCCACTGTCTCTCTACCTCTTCTCCTCCACTGTCTCTCTTCCTCTTCTCCTCCACTGTCTCTCTTCCTCTTCTCCTCCACTGACTCTCTACCTCTTCCTCTTCTCCTCCACTGTCTCTCTACCTCTTCCTCTTCTCCTCCTCTGTCTCTCTTCCTCTTCTCCTCCACTGTCTCTCTACCTCTTCCTCTTCTCCTCCACTGTCTCTCTTCCTCTACCTCTTCTCCTCCACTGTCTCTCTTCCTCTTCTCCTCCACTGTCTCTCTACCTCTTCTCCTCCAATGTCTCTCTACCTCTTCCTCTTCTCCTCCACTGTCTCTCTACCTCTTCCTCTTCTCCTCCTCTGTCTCTCTTCCTCTTCTCCTCCACTGTCTCTCTACCTCTTCCTCTTCTCCTCCACTGTCTCTCTTCCTCTACCTCTTCTCCTCCACTGTCTCTCTTCCTCTTCTCCTCCACTGTCTCTCTACCTCTTCTCCTCCAATGTCTCTCTACCTCTTCCTCTTCTCCTCCACTGTCTCTCTTCCTCTACCTCTTCTCCTCCACTGTCTCTCTACCTCTTCCTCTTCTCCTCCACTGTCTCTCTTCCTCTTCTCCTCCACTTTCTCTCTTCCTCTTCTCCTCCACTGTCTCTCTACCTCTTCCTCTTCTCCTCCACTGTCTCTCTACCTCTTCCTCTTCTCCTCCACTGTCTCTCTACCTCTTCTCCTCCACTGTCTCTCTACCTCTTCTCCTCCACTGTCTCTCTTCCTCTTCTCCTCCACTGTCTGTCTACCTCTTCCTCTTCTCCTCCACTGTCTCTCTTCCTCTTCCTCTTCTCCTCCACTGTCTCTCTACCTCTTCCTCTTCTCCTCCACTGTCTCTCTTCCTCTACCTCTTCTCCTCCACTGTCTCTCTTCCTCTTCCTCTTCTCCTCCACTGTCTCTCTTCCTCTACCTCTTCTCCTCCACTGTCTCTCTTCCTCTTCCTCTTCTCCTCCACTGTCTCTCTACCTCTTCCTCTTCTCCTCCACTGTCTCTCTTCCTCTTCCTCTTCTCCTCCACTGTCTCTCTACCTCTTCCTCTTCTCCTCCACTGTCTCTCTTCCTCTACCTCTTCTCCTCCACTGTCTCTCTTCCTCTTCTCCTCCACTGTCTCTCTACCTCTTCTCCTCCAATGTCTCTCTACCTCTTCCTCTTCTCCTCCACTGTCTCTCTTCCTCTACCTCTTCTCCTCCACTGTCTCTCTACCTCTTCCTCTTCTCCTCCACTGTCTCTCTTCCTCTTCTCCTCCACTTTCTCTCTTCCTCTTCTCCTCCACTGTCTCTCTACCTCTTCCTCTTCTCCTCCACTGTCTCTCTACCTCTTCCTCTTCTCCTCCACTGTCTCTCTACCTCTTCTCCTCCACTGTCTCTCTACCTCTTCTCCTCCACTGTCTCTCTTCCTCTTCTCCTCCACTGTCTGTCTACCTCTTCCTCTTCTCCTCCACTGTCTCTCTTCCTCTTCCTCTTCTCCTCCACTGTCTCTCTACCTCTTCCTCTTCTCCTCCACTGTCTCTCTTCCTCTACCTCTTCTCCTCCACTGTCTCTCTTCCTCTTCTCCTCCACTGTCTCTCTACCTCTTCTCCTCCAATGTCTCTCTACCTCTTCCTCTTCTCCTCCACTGTCTCTCTTCCTCTACCTCTTCTCCTCCACTGTCTCTCTACCTCTTCTTCTTCTCCTCCACTGTCTCTCTACCTCTTCTCCTCCACTGTCTCTCTTCCTCTTCTCCTCCACTGTCTGTCTACCTCTTCCTCTTCTCCTCCACTGTCTCTCTTCCCCTACTCCACCAATTTCTCCCTACAGTCTACTTTAAGCCAGTTCAGTTGACCGTTAGAGAAGGCTGTAATGTACTTGATGTATAGATACTTCATATGTAATCTATTTACACAGTGATCTATAGCGACTGTATGTGAATATACATTGGACCGATCCATATCTTTGGGCTGGATTAGATTTAAGATTAGAGCAGTGTTCTGGTGATTGATGTGAGATGTCTTTCGTATGAACCACCACCAGTATAGAATAGAATAGAATATAATAGAATAGAATAGAATAGAATAGAATAGAATAGAATAGAATAGAATAGAATATAATAATATAATATAATATAAATAATAGTATAGAATAGAATAGAATATAATATAAATAATAGAATAGAATAGAATATAATATAAATAATAGTATAGAATAGAATAGAATATAATATAATAGAATATAAATAATAGTATAGAATAGAATAGAATAGAATAGAATATAAATAATAGTATAGAATAGAATAGAATAGAATATAAATAATAATATATAATAGAATATAATAGAATATAATATAAATAATAGTATAGAATAGAATAGAATAGAATAGAATAGAATATAAATAATAATATATAATATAATATAATATAATATAATATAAATAATAGTATAGAATAGAATAGAATAGAATAGAATAGAATATAAATAATAATATATAATATACTATAATATAATATAATATAAATAATAGTATAGAATAGAATATAAAAGAATATAAAATAAATAATAGTATAGAATAGAATAGAATAGAATAGAATATAAATAATAGTATAGAATAGAATATAATTGAATAGAATAGAATAGTATAGAATAGAATAGAGTAGAATAGAGGAGGAATTATTTTGCTCCTCATTTAAAATGTAGCTACTCGATGGTGTATGTAGCTTTTCTCTGTGTATATCAATGACGTCGCTCTTGCTGCTGGTGACTCTCAGATCCACCTCTACGCAGACGACACCATTTTGTATACATCTGGCCCTTCATTGGACACTGTGTTAACAAACCTCCAAACGAGCTTCAATTCCATACAACACTCCTTCAGTAGCCTCCAACTGCTCTTAAACACTAGTAAAACTAAATGCATGCTCTTCAACCGAACGCTGTTTGCACCCGCCCACCCGACTAGAATCACTACTCTCGACGGGTCTGACCTAGAGTATGTGGACAACTACAAATATCTAGGTGTCTGGTTAGACTGTAAACTCTCCTTCCAGACTCACATTAAAAATCTCCAATCCAAAGTTAAATCTAGAATCGGTTTCCTATTTCGCAACAAAGCCTCCTTCACTCATGCTGCCAAACATGCCCTCGTAAAACTGACTATCCTACTGATCCTTGACTTCGGCGATGTCATTTACAAAATAGCCTCCAACACTCTACTCAGCAAATTGGATGTAGTCTATCACAGTGCCATCCGTTTTGTCACCAAAGCCCCATATACTACCCACCATTGTGACCTGTACGCTCTTGTTGGCTGGTCCTCACTACATATTCGTCGCCAAACCCACTGGCTCCAGGCCATCTATAAATCACTGCTAGGCAAATCCCCGCCTTATCTTAGCTCATTGGTCACCATAGCAACACCCACCCGTAGTCTGCGCTCCAGCGGGTATATCTCACTGGTCATCCCCAAAGCCAACACCTCCTTTGGCCGCAATTCTTTCCAGTTCTCTGCTGCCAATGACTGGAACAAATTGCAAAAATCTCTGAAGCTGGAGACACTTATCTCCCTCAATAACTTTAAGCATCAGTTGTCAGAGCACCTTACCGATCACTGCACCTGTACACAGCCCATCTGAAATTAGCCCGCCCAACTACCTCATCCCTATATTGTTATTTATTTTGCTCATTTGTACCCCAGTATCTCTATTTGCACATCATCTCTTGCACATCTATCATTCCAGTGTTAATACTAATTGTAATTATTTTGCACTATAGCCTATTTTATTGCCTTACCTCCATAACTTGCTAAATTTGCACACTGTATATTATATGTATTTCTGTTGTATTTTTGACTTTGTTTTGTTTTACCCCATATGTAACGCTGTGTTGTTGTTTTTTATCGCACTGCTTTGCTTTATCTTGGCCAGGTCGCAGTTGTAAATGAGAACTTGTTCTCAACTGGTTTACCTGGTTAAATAAAGGTGAAATAAAAAAAAAAAATAATAAAAAAAATAAAAAAAAACGTGGGAAAAGTTAACTATAAAGTGGCACACACACACACACACACACACACACACACTCCGAAGGTCCCAATTATGTAACTTCCAGAAACACAACTTCATAATGTACAGAGTTAGATAAAACTATAGGACAGCAGATAATATCAGTGTATTAGCAAAGAGAATGAGACAAAGAAAAGACGTTAGAGGGCTGGTGGGAAGAAAACAAAAGAATAGCATGCATCCCATGTGGCACTCTGTTCCCTTTATAGGGTGCTACTTTTCTCACCAGAGCCCTGGTCAAAAGTAGTGCACTATAGAGGAACTAGGGTGCCATTAATGACGCACACAAGATACAGGTATATGTAAAGACAGAGATGAAGAGACAGCAGGGAGATGGAGAGCTGGAACTATAGAGCCATGTTAGGTCTGTTGGAGATGTGTCTGTTGGAGATGTGTCTGTTAGAGATGTGTCTGTTGGAGATGTGTCTGTTGGAGATGTGTCTGTTGGAGATGTGTCTGTTGGAGATGTGTCTGTTAGAGTTGTGTCTGTTGGAGATGTGTCTGTTAGAGATGTGTCTGTTAGAGATGTGTCTGTTGGAGATGTGTCTGTTGGAGATGTGTCTGTTGGAGATGTGTCTGTTGGAGATGTGTCTGTTAGAGATGTGTCTGTTAGAGATGTGTCTGTTGGAGATGTGTCTGTTGGAGATGTGTCTGTTGGAGATGTGTCTGTTGGAGATGTGTCTGTTAGAGATGTGTCTGTTGGAGATGTGTCTGTTGGAGATGTGTCTGTTGGAGATGTGTCTGTTGGAGATGTGTCTGTTGGAGATGTGTCTGTTAGAGATGTGTCTGTTAGAGATGTGTCTGTTAGAGATGTGTCTGTTGGAGATGTGTCTGTTGGAGATGTGTCTGTTAGAGATGTGTCTGTTGGAGATGTGTCTGTTGGAGATGTGTCTGTTGGAGATGTGTCTGTTAGAGATGTGTCTGTTGGAGATGTGTCTGTTGGAGATGTGTCTGTTGGAGATGTGTCTGTTGGAGATGTGAGCCTTTGCGTTTGTGTGTGTGTGTGTGTGTGTGTGTGTCTACATCCGTACTTGCGTGTGTATCTGTGTTTGTGAGTGTGCATCTGTGTTCGTGAGTGAGTGTTTGTGTTTGTGAGTGAGTGTTTGTGTTTGTGAGTGAGTGTTTGTGTTTGTGACTGTGTGTTTGTGTTTGTGACTGTGTGTTTGTGAGTGAGAGTTTGTGTTTGTGAGTGAATGTTTGTGTTTGAGTGACTGTTTGTGTTTGTGAGTGAGTGTTTGTGTTTGTGACTGTGTGTTTGTGTTTGTGACTGTGTGTTTGTGTTTGTGACTGTGTGTTTGTGTGCGTGTTTCCGTACATGTGTGTGTGTTAGAGATGTAGTGGAACATCAGATCGTAACAGGGAGACAGAGATATATAAAATAAATAAAATAAATATGCCATTTAGCAGACGCTTTTATCCAAAGCGACTTACAGTCATGCGTGCATACATTTTTTTTGTGTATGGGTGGTCCCGGGGATCGAACCCACTACCTTGGCGTTACAAGCGCCGTGCTCTACCAGCTGAGCTACAGAGGACCACATATAACAAGTGGAACTAATGTCTGTGAAATCAGGGGGCCTGGGGTGGAGGACCGTGATATATGAATCAATAAGGGGATGAGAGAGGGTGGGCTATAGGGAGGGAAGATGGGGAGGGAGGGAGGGGGATGGGGAGGGAGGGAGGGAGGGAGGGAGGAAGATGGGGAGGGAGGGAGGGAGGGAGGGAGGGAGGGAGATGGGGAGGGAGGGAGGGGGATGGGGAGGGAGGGAGGGAGGGAGGGAGGGAGGGAGGAAGATGGGGAGGGAGGGAGGGAGGGAGGGAGGGAGGGAGGGAGGGAGGGAGGAAGATGGGGAGGGAGGGAGGAGGATGGGGAGGGAGGGAGGGAGGGAAGATGGGGAGGGAGGGAGGGGGATGGGGAGGGAGGGAGGGAGGGAGGGAGGGAGGGAGGAAGATGGGGAGGGAGGGAGGGAAGATGGGGAGGGAGGGAGGGGGATGGGGAGGGAGGGAGGAGGATGGGGAGGGAGGGAGGGAGGGAGGGAGGGAGGGAGGGAGGGAGGGAGGGAGGAAGATGGGGAGGGAGGGAGGAGGATGGGGAGGGAGGGAGGGAGGGAAGATGGGGAGGGAGGGAGGGGGATGGGGAGGGAGGGAGGGAGGGAGGGAGGGAGGGAGGAAGATGGGGAGGGAGGGAGGGAGGGAGGGAGATGGGGAGGGAGGGAGGAGGAGGGGGAGGGAGGGAGGGAGGGAGGGAGGAAGATGGGGAGGGAGGGAGGGAGGGAGGGAGGGAGGAAGATGGGGAGGGAGGGAGGGAGGGAGGGAGATGGGGAGGGAGGGAGGAGGATGAGGAGGGAGGGAGGGGGATGGGGAGGGAGGGAGGGAGGGAGGGAGGAAGATGGGGAGGGAGGGAGGGAGGGAGGAGGATGGGGAGGGAGGGGGATGGAGAGGGAGGGAGGGAGGGAGGGAGGGAGGGAGGGAGGGGGATGGGATGGAGGGAGGAGGATGGGGAGGGAGGGAGGGAGGGAGGGAGGGAGGGAGGGAGGGAGGGAGGGAGGGAGGCAGGCAGGATGGGGAGAGAGGAGGATGGGGAGGGGATAGGGGAGGCAGAGAGAGGGACAGAGGTAAAGGGAGGGAGGAGAGGGGGAGAGAGTGAAAGTGAGAGTGTTTTTGAGAGAGGATATTGGGACTGTGAGACCTGTGTAATTGCAATTTGGGTTTAAAGTTTGCTAAACAGATTTTAAAACCATCTGGCTACTGAATGATTTAGGAGGGACATTTATCTGGTAATATACAGTTTGCTGGGGATAGATAGAAAAACTTTTACAGCATGTCAAATATCTCAAGGCTTACATACACACTCTCTCACACACACACACAATGTTCACAATTTTGATGCTGTGCGGGAGAGCCCTGCACGGGCATGAATTTTAATTCTGAGCCCTACCCATGCCGGCAACGTTCAGGCCCTACCCTACCCAGGCCTGATTGCTTCTGGCAAATTTAAGGCCCGGCCCTGCCCGAAACCCGAAATCAGAAATAACTTCCTCCGTTAGTAAATCCATTAGCTGCTCCTCTCTGTCTGTCACTCGCTCCCTGCGCGCAGCTCGCTCTGCATGAACTCTGCTCATGGCGGCTCTCGGTCTGAGTATCCATAGCAACGGCTCCACTTGGCCTGCTCTGCCATAGATATTAGAGAAATAAGGAGATAGGAATCCCATTGGGCAATGAATGGAGGAAGGTATAACGCCCCACCCAGCAATCGCATTCACTTTGTCATGCGAACGCCTTTATTAGGCTAATCGTCACGCAATCCCTTCTCAATGTCAGGGGATGAGTCGCGAAAAGTGCCTATTTTCCTCGAAAGTACGTAATGTCCCGATTCCAAAGCTATACAATGTTACAGATAGCAAGTTAATTATCTCACGTCTCGGAAAATATGTGTAATGTTATATTTCTTGTTGACGAAATACATGCTAATGTTGGGTTTTTGAGCTAGCACTGAATTGACTCGCATTCACTCCTTGAAGGAGAGCTCTCCTTGTCCCAGAATTTCCCAGACTGCACTGCGCAGCAGAGCACGAGCAAATGGCTCAGCTTCAAATTGTTAGTGATCAATTTAGTGATACCTGAGTCCTGTACCCTAGTTATTGATGAAAAAAACAGGCCCTAACGGCCCTAACCCGATGAATAATGTCGGGGCGGGTCAGGTAGCAGAGCTCTACTATACGGTTAATCATAAAACGTTTTCAAATATATTTCTCACCTCTGTGTACAGGCAGTATGAGACAGCGGTGCCACTAGAAGACCCCATAGTGACGGAGGTGACCGCCACTCTGCAGGAATGGGCCTTGCTATGGAAGCAGCTCTATGTGGTGAGTACAGTACAACTCGGACCATGTCCCACTATTTCATAACAGAGTAATAATAATATTATATTATTGTATTATATTTATTAGCGTGAGGTGCGTCGCCGGGGAGCGCCACTGCTGCTGTGCAAAAGTTTAATGTGTCAACGTGCGTGTGGCGTGTCACTATGGAGATCCGGGATTAAGAAGTGATGTCATACTCTAAAATGCTGTATGTAGAGTGTTTCTATTTTCACGGCTATATGATTCCTGGTTGGCATACCAGTAGAGGAATATCAAACATTTTTTTGATCTACTCAAAGATCCATAATTAGCATGTTTTATCTACTCCTATAAAATGGTAGACTATCTGGTACTCAGCAAGAAGGTCTTATTTCACTATTATTGACACAGGACCCAGGTGGTAAGTATAAAGATCCAGTCTATTTAAAAAAAAAACAGAGGCCTCTTACACTTCAATGTTTTGATGCAAAAATTCTGGTGAAATGCATAGCACTCAGAATTAAAAAGGTTTGACCAAATATTGTTCATCCTGATCAGACAGGCTTTTTACATGGATGATACATTAGAGATACTATACAACAATCACTTGAAACAATTGAACATTATGAAACATCAAAGAAACCAGGCCTGGTCTTCATAGAAGATTTTGAAAAAGCTTTTGATAAAGTATGACTAGAATTTATATATAAATGCCTGGACTTTTTTAATTAGGTGACTCTCCTGGGTTAAAGTTATGTATAATAATAATAATAATAATATGCCATTTAGCAGACGCTTTTATCCAAAGCGACTTACAGTCATGCGTGCATACATTTGTGTATGGGTGGTCCCGGGGATCGAACCCATTACCTTGGCGTTACAAGCGCCGGGCTCTACCAGCTGAGCTACACCCCAGGTGTAAGATAGTAAATAATGGTTAATTCTCAGAAAGTTTGAACTGTCAAGAGGAGAAAAACAAGGCTGTTCACTGTCTCCATATCTATTTGTTATGGCCATCGAAATGCTAGCTATAAAAAGCAGATCCAAAAAAAACATAGAAATCCAGGGATTGAAAAGAGAAGTGTGAATGTACACTATACAGTACCAGTCAAACGTTTGGACATACCTACTCATTCAAGGGTTTTTCTTAATTTTTTACTATTTTGTACATTGTAGAATAATAGTGAAGACATCAAAACGATGAAATAACACATATGGAATCATGTAGTAACCAAAAAAGTGTTAAACAAATCAAAATATATTTTATATTTGAGATTCTTCAAAGTAGCCACCCTTTGCCTTGATGACAGCTTTGCACACTCGGCATATTTTGTCATATTTCTGCCCTGCTAGAGCTGCTCGGGTCAACTGTAAGTGCTGTTATTGTGAATTGGAAATGTCTAGGAGCAACAACGGCTCAGCCGAGAAGTGGTAGGCCACACAAACTCACAGAATGGACTGGCGAGTGCTGAAGCATGTAGCGCGTAAAAATAGTCTGTCCTCAGTTGCAACACTCACTACTGAGTTCCAAACTGCCTCTGGAAGCAACGTCAGCACAAGAACTGTTCGGCGGGAGCTTCTTGAAATGGGTTTCCATGGCCGAACAGCCGCACACAAGCCTAAGATCACCATGCACAATGCCAAGTGTCAGCTGGAGTGGTGTAAAGCTCGCCACCATTGGACTCTGGAGCAGTTGAAACACGTTCTCTGGAGTGTTGAATCACACTTCACCATCTGTCAATCTGACAGACAAATCTGGGTTTGGCGGATGCCAGGAGAACGCTACCTGCCCGAATGCATAGTGCCAACTGTAAAGTTTGGTGGAGGAGGAATAATGGTCTGGGGATGTTTTTATGGTTCGGGCTAGGCCCCTTAGTTCAAGTGAAGGGACATTTTTACGCAACAGCATACAATGATATTCTAGACGATTCTGTGCTTCCAACTTTGTGGCAACAGTTTGGGGAAGGCCCTTTCCTGTTTCAGCATGACAATGCCCCCGCGCACAAAGTGAGGTCCATAATTAAATGTTTTGGCGAGATCGGTGTGGAAGAACTTGACTAGCCTGCACAGAGCCCTGACCTCAACCCCATCGAACACCTTTGGGATGAATTGGAATGCTGACAGCGAGCCAGGCCTAATCGCCCAACATCAGTGCCCAACCTCACTAATGCTCTTGTGGCTGAATGGAAGCAGGTCCCCGCAGTAATGTTCCAACATCTAGTGGAAAACCTTCCCAGAAGAGTGGAGGCTGTTATAGCAGCAAAGGGGGGACCAACTCCATATTAATGCCCATGATTTTGGAATGAGATGTTCGACGAGCAGGTGTCCACATACTCGGCGACTGAGTTCATCAGGAAGTGCTCCCACTGTTCCCACTGTGACGATTAGAACTTATCCAAACCATAGATGGCAGCATTCGCGCAAAACTGAAAGAGCGAACCACCGCATTTAACCACGGAAGGGAGACTAGGAACATGGACGAGTAAAAAGTCCAGCTATGCCTTCAGGCAAAACGTCAGTACAAATACAAAGTGGAGTCGCAATTCAACGGCTCAAACACGAGACAACAATCACGAATTATAAAAAGGGAAAACCAGCAAAGCTATACAAAACCTTCACCTGCCGCTTTGAGGAAAACACAGTGACGCCGACGCAGGGACTGTAAGCTCTCGTTCTCCGTGACCAACGTGAGTAAGACGTTTAAACGTGTTAACACTCGCAAGGCTGTCAGCCCAGCCGGCATCCCTAGCCATGTCCTCACAGCATGTGCAGACCAGCTGGCTGGAGTGTTTACGGACATATTAAATCTCTCCCTATCTCATTCTGTTGTCCCCACTTGCTTCAAGATGTCCACCATTGTTCCTATACCCAAGAAAGTGAAAGTAACTTAACTAAATTACTATCGCCCCATAGCACTCACTTCTGTCATCATGAAGTGCTTTGAGAGACTAGTCAAGGATCATATCACCTCCACCTTACCCGACACCCTAGACCCACTACAATTTGTACACCGCCCCAACAGATCCACGGATGACACAGTCGCCATCGCACTGCACACTGCCCTATCCCACCTGGACAAGATAAATACCTATTTAAGAATGCTATTCATCGACTACAGCTCAGCCTTCAACACTATAGTACCCTCCAAGCTCATCACTAAGATCGGGGCCCTGGGTCTGAACTACCACCAACTGGGTCCTGGACTTCCTGACGGGGCGACCCCAGGTGGTGAAGGTAGGCAACAACACCGCCGCTACGTTGATCCTCAACACAGGGGCCCCACAAGGGTGCGTGCTCAGCCCCCTCTATTTTACTCCCTGTTTATTTATACTGAATACAAATATAAACGCAATATGTAAAGTGTTGGTCCCATATGGGGGATTGGAAGTGATGCAGACAATTACATTGATGGAAGTTACAATCTATCTGCAATATTAAAGCTGATCTATCCCAGCAATTTTCCATACGCACAAAAAAACGAATTTCTCTCAAAATTTGTGCACACATTTCTTTATATCCCTGTTAGTGAGCATTTCCCCTTTGCCAAGATAATCCATCCACCTGACAGGTGTGGCATATCAAGAAGCTAATTAAACAGCATGATCATCACACAGGTGCACCGTGTGCTGGGGACAATAAAAGGCCACTTTAAAATGTGCAGTTTTGTCACACCACACAATGCCACAGATGTCTCAAGTTTTGAGGGAGCGTGCACTTGGCATGCTGACTGCAGGAATGTCCTCCAGAGCTGTTTGACTACCATAATCCTCCTCCAACGTCGTTGTAGAGAATTTGGCAGTACGTCCAACCAGTCTCACAACTGCAGACCATGTGTAACCACGCCAGCCCGGGACCTCCACATCTGGCTTCTTCCCCTGCGGGATCGTCTGAGACCTGCCACCCGAACAGCTGATGAAACTGTGGGTTTGCACAACCGAAGAAAATTCTGCACAAATTGTCGTAAACCGTCTCAGGGAAGCAGATCTGCGTGCTCGTCGTCCTCACCAGGGTCTTTACCTGACTGCAGTTCGGCGTCGTAACCGACTTCAGTGGGCAAATGCTCTTCATGGACGAATCCCGGTTTCAACGGCCTCACTACTGCAGACAGTGGGAATGGCGTCGTGTGGGCGAGTTGTTTGCTGATGTCAACGTTGTGAACAGAGAGCCCCATGGTAGCGTTGGGGTTGGGGTATGGGCAGGCATAAGCTACGGACAATGAACACAATTGCATTTTATTGATAGCCATTTGAATGCACAGAGATATCTTGATGAGATCCTGAGGCCCATTGTCGTGCCATTCATCTGCTGCCATCACCTCATGTTTCAGCATGATAATGCACGGCCCCGTGTTGCAAGGATCTGTACCACAATTCCTGGAAGATGAACATTTCCCAGTTCTTCCATGACCTGAATACTCACCAGATATGTTACCCATTGACCATGTTTGGGATGCTCTGGAATGACGCGTACAACAGTGTGTTCCAGTTCCCGCCAATATCCAGCAACTTTGCAAATATTGATAAAAGTCACCTTGTCCTAGACAGATTTACACGGTTATCAAAACGTCACGCCAGGGTAAGCCTACACGAAACACAGCCCTTATTTTAAGTGTTTCTAAAATCCCCTAAGGGTAAAATAAATGATGGGAAAAAACGATTGGAACCATTTCCCTGTTTGACCGCTAGGTTTTATGGGTATTATGACTCATACTGTGGTACTCTACTGTATATGGGTCAGCTCATTTGACCTGTTCGGGCTAGAAGCAAGCCGTTTTCACTGTATTAATGGTACAACCATGACGCTAATGAACCTGCATTTACTTTTTTCTCTAGGAAACAACGATATAGCAAATCATTACAACAATTATTATCTGCAGGATTTTTTTCCTAGTCGCACCCTGGTCGCACAGCAAAATATTTTGTTGCATATGCCCTGTGTCTGAGTATTATCTATACAAAATGTAAGATATAAAATAAGAACTATATCTTTGTGATGTAACTACTGTGTATGAAGTACCGTGTATGTCAAACGTGTGTAAAATAAGAACTATATCTTTGTTATGTAACTACTGTGTATGAAGTACCGTGTATGTAAAATGTGTGTAAAATAAGAACTATATCTTTGTTATGTAACTACTGTGTATAAAGTACCCACCAAAGACTCCTTTTCTCATGGTTATATGGTGAGACTCCTGGATGATTGGAGTATAGTGGGTAAGAGAGGTTATTTTCTCATGGTTATATGGTTAGACTCCAGGATGATTGGAGTATAGGGAAATTATGACAGTAATGGGGATGTGTAGGACAATAATATTCTGTGCTCTTTGTTTGAACTGGAACCCCAATTACGTTCTATTCTGTTAGGAAAGGTTATTGTACACTATGACAACCTGCTTCATCACAGGATTGTTAGGCATTTTATGTGTGTGTGAGAGAGAGAGAGCGAGAGAGAGAGCGAGAGAGAGAGAGAGAGAGAGAGAGCGAGAGAGAGAGAGAGAGAGAGAGAGAGAGAGAGAGAGAGAGAGAGAGAGAGAGAGAGAGAGAGAGAGAGAGAGAGAGAGAGAGAGAGAGAGAGAGAGAGAGAGAGAGAGAGAGAGAGAGAGACTTGAATCAGTTATAGAACCCATTGCGCTTTATGGTTGTGAGGTCTGGGGTCTGCTCACCAACCAAGAATTCTCAAAATGGGACAAATACCAAATTGAGACTCTGCATGCAGAATTCTGCAAAAATATCCTCTGTATACAACGTAAAACACCAAATAATGCGTGCAGAGCAGAATTAGGCCGATTCCCGCTAATGATCAAAATCCAGAAAAGAGCCGTTAAATTATACAACCATCTAAAAGGAAGCGATTCCCAAACCTTCCATAACAAAGCCATCACCTACAAAGAGATGAACTTGGAGAAGAGTCCCCTAAGTCAGCTGGTCCTGGGACTCTGTTCACAAACACAAACAGACCCCACAGAGCCCCAGGACAACAACACAATTAGACCCAACCAAATCATGAGAAACAAAAAGATACAGTGCCTTCGGAAAGTATTCAGACCCCTTGACTTTTTTCCACATTTTGTTAGGTTACAGCATTATTCTAAAATTGATTAAATATTTTTTTCCCCTCATCAATCTACGCACGATAACCCCATAATGACAAAGCAAAAGCAGGTTTTTAGAAATCTTTGCTAATTTGTTAAAAATAAAAACAGAAATATCACATTTACATACGTTTTCAGACCCTTTAATCAGTACTTTGTTGAAGCACCTTCGGCAGCAATTACAGCCTCAAGTCTTCTTGGGTCTGACACTACAAACATGGCACACCTGTATTTGGGGAATTTCTCCCATTCTTCTCTGCAGATCCTCTCAAGCTCTGTCAGGTTGGATGGGGAGTGTTGGTGCACAGCTATTTTCAGGTCTCTCCAGATATGTTAAATCGGGTTGAAGTCCGGGCTCTGGCTGGGCCACTCAAGGACATTCAGAGACTTGTCCCAAAGCCACTCCTGTGTTGTCTTGGCTGTGTGCTAAGGGTCGTTGTCCAGTTGGAAGGTGAACGTTCACCCCAGTCTAAGGTCCTGAGTGCTCTGGAGCAGGTTTTCATCAAGGATCTCTCTGTACTTTGCTCCATTCATCTTTGCCTCGATCCTGACTAGTCTCCCAGTCCCTGCCGCTGAAAAACATCCCCACATCATGATGCCTCCACTACCATGCTTCACCGTAGGGATGGTACCAGGTTTCCTCCAGACGTGACGCTTGGCATTCAGGCCAAAGAGTTCAATCTTGGTTTCATCATACCAGAGAATCTTGTTTCTCATGGTCTGCGAGTCTTTAGGTGCCTTTTGGCAAACTCCAAGCGGGCTGTCATGTGCCTTCTACTGAGGAGTGGCTTCCGTCTGGCCACTCTACCATAAAGGCCTGATTGGGGGAGTGCTGCAGAGATGATTGTCCTTCTGGAAGGTGCTCCCATCTCCACAGAGGAACTCTACAGCTCTGTCAGAGTGACCATCGGGTCAACTCCCTGACCAAGGCCCTTCTTCCCCGATTGCTTAGTTTGGCAGGGCGGACAGCTCTAGGAAGAGTGTTGGTGGTTCCAAAGTTCTTCCATTTAAGAATGATGGAGGCCACTGTGTTCTTGGGGACCTTCAATGCGGCAGAATTTTTTTGGTACCCTTCCCCAGATCTGTGCCTCAACACAATCCTGTCTCGGAGCTCTACAGACAATTCCTTCCACCTCATGGCTTGGTTCTTGCTCTGACATGCACTCTCAACTGTGGGACCTTACGTAGACAGTTGTGTGCTTTTCCAAATCATGTCCAATCAATTTAATTTACCAAAGGTGGACTCCAAGCAAGTTGTAGAAACATCTCAAGGATGATAAATGGAAACAGGATGCACCTGAGCTAAATTCCAAGTCTCATAGCAAAGGGCCTGAATACTTATGTAAATGAGGTATTTCACTTTTTTTTATATACATTTGCAAAAATCTCTAAAACACTGTTTTCACTTTGTCATTATGAGGTATTGTGTGTAGATTGCTGAGGATTTTTATTTATTTAATCCATTTTAGAATAAGGCTGTAACGTAACAAAATGTGGAAAAAGTCAAGGAGTCTGAACACTTTTCGAAAGCACTGTAATTACTTGACACATTGGAAAGAATGAACAAACAAACTGAGCAAA